>NW_021703776.1:69121780-69285082 GCF_005190385.1 Monodon monoceros | reverse complement strand
CTAGCAAACAGAGTCCAACAGCACATTAAAAGGATCATACACCATCATCAAGTCAGGTTTATCCCAGGAATGCAAGGATTCTTCAATATATGCAAATCAAACAATGTGATACACCATATTAACAAATTGAAGGAGAAAAACCATATGATCATCTCAATAGATGCAGAAAAAGCTTTCAACAAAATTCAACACCCATTTATGACAAAAACTCTCCAGAAAACAGGCATAGAAGGAACTTACCTCAACATAATAAAGGCCAAATATGACAAACCCAGAGCCAACATCCTTCTCAATGGTGAAAAACTGAAACCATTTCCTCTAACATCAGGAAGAAGACAAGGTTGTCCACTCTCACCACTATTATTCAACATAGTTTTGGAAGTTTTAGCCACAGCAATCAGAGAAGAAAAACAAATAAAACGAATCCATGTCAGAAAATAAGAAGTAAAGCTGTCACTGTTTGCAGATGACACATTATACATAGAGAATCCTAAAGATACTACCAAAAAACTACTAAAGTAGCAGGATACAAAGCTAATGCACAGAAATCTCTTGCATTCTTATACACTAAGATGAAAAATCAGAAAGAGAAATTAAGGAAACACTCCCATTTACCACTGCAACAAAAAGAATAAAATATCTAGGAATAAACCTACTTAAGGAGGTAAAAGATCTGTACTCAGAAAACTATAAGACACTGATGAAAGAAATTAAAGATTATACAAAGAGATGGAGAGATATACCATGTTCTTGGATTGGAAGAATCAACATTGTGAAAATGACTCTACTACCCAAAGCAATCTACAGACTCAATGCAGTCCCTATCAAACTACCACTGGCATTTTTCACAGAACTAGAACAAAAAATTTCGCAATTTGTATGGTAACACAAAAGACCCTGAATAGCCAAAGCAATCTTTAGAAAGAAAAACGAATCTGGAGGAATCAGGCTCCCTGACTTCAGATTACACTACAAAGCCACAGTAATCAAGACAGTATGGTACTGGCACACAAACAGAAATATAGATCAATGGAACAGGATAGAAAGCGCAGCGATAAACCCACGCACATATGGTCACCTTATCTTTGACAAAGGAGGCAAGAATATACAATAGAGAAAAGACAGCCTCTTCACTAAGTGGTACTGGGAAAACTGGACAGCTACATGTAAAAGAATGAAATTAGAATATTCCCTAGCACCATACACAAAACTAAACTCAAAATGGATTAAAGACCTAAATGTAAGGCCAGACACTATAAAACTCTTAGAGGAAAACATAGGCAGGACACTCTATGACATAAATCACAGCAAGATCCTTTTTGACCCACCTCCTAGAGAAATGGAAATAAAAACAAAAATTAACAAATGGGACCTAATGAAATTTCAAAGCTTTCGCACAGCAAAGGAAACCATAAACAAGACAAAAAGACAACCCTGAGAATGGGAGAAAATATCTGCAAATGAAGCAACTGACAAAGGATTAATCTCCAAAATTTACAAGCAGCTCATGCAGCTCAATATCAAAAAAACAAACAACCCAATCTGAAAATGGGCAGAAGACCTAAATAGACATTACTCCCAAGAAGATATACAGATTGCCAACAAACACATGAAAGGATGCTCAACATCACTAGTCATTAGAGAAATGCAAATCAAAACTACAATGAGGTATCACCTCACACTAGTCAGAATGGCCATCATCAAAAAATCTACAAACAATAAATGCTGAAGATGGTATAGCAAAAAGGGAACCCTCTTGTACTGTTGGTGGGAATGTAAATTGATACAGCCACTATGGAGAACAGTATGGGAGTTCCTTAAAAAACTAAAAACAGAACTACCATATGACCCAGCAATCCCACTACTGGGTATATACACTGAGAAAACCATAATTCATAAAGAGTCATGTACCACAATGTTCATTGCAGCCCTATTTACAATAGCCAGGATATGGAAGCATCCTAAGTGTCCATCAACAGATGAATGGATAAAGAAGATGTGGCACATATATACAATGGAATATTATTCAGCCATAAAAAGAAATGAAATTGAGTTATTTGTAGTGAGGTGGATGGACTTAGAGTCTGTCATACAGAGTGAAGTAAGTCAGAAAGAGAAATACAAATACCATATGCTAACACATATCTATGGAATCAAAAAAAAAAAAAAAAGTGGTTCTGACGAGCCTAGGGGTAGGACAGGAATAAAGACACAGACATACAGAATGGACTTGAGGACACGGGGAGTGGGAAGGGTGAGCTGGGACGAAGTGAGAGAATGGCCTGGACATATACACACTAGCAAATGTAAAATATATAGCTAGTGGGAAGCAGCCACATAGCACAGGGAGATTAACTCAGTGCTTTGTGACCACCTAGAGGGGAGGGATAGGGAGGGTGGGAGGGAGACGCAAGAGGGAGGAGATATGGGGATATATGTATGTGTATAGCTGATTCACTTTGCTATAAAGCAGAAACAAGCAGACCATTGTAAAGCAATTATACTCCACTGAAGATGTTAAAATTAAAAAAAAGAAGCCCACACAATTGTGCACCTATAAAATTGTTCTTCATTGTCCTCACATGCTATAGAAAATATGTAAATATATATATGTTAAGAGAAGTCACGTAACAATTCATTGTGAGAATGTTCATATAATATCCTATACACATATAAATTACATAATATTGAGACATTCTATAACACCTAAGTGTACTTTATACATTCAGAATGTTAAAAACATCTTCTAACAATGCCTGACCTGCTGAGTATCCCTAAAATGCTCAAAAGTCAGTGGCTGCAGCTGCAGGAAGATCAGAGCATCTTCAGGCGCCAAATTCTGTTAAAGATTTAATCCCTCATCTACTTAACTCCCAGGCTATCTGGCTTGGAATTTGCAACTGTTCTCACCTCTAAGACAGGAACCAGCCAGATCTCACTGGACTCATACATAGCACATCATTCTGTGACTGAAGACTCTGTAGCCAGGTAAGTTTGGAAATGCTAGGTACAATATTTCTTCAAAAACAAAAAAAAAACTTCAGCATTTAGGGCTCGGATAAGCATCTCAGTTTTTTTTTTTAATGTGTTTGACTCTGTTTAACCCAGTATTTTCCAAACCTATTTGGCCAAAGAACTCATCTAATATAGTATCTCTGACATCCTAAAGCAATCAGTTCAGAAGAATACTCATAGAAATATACTGATCTATCAAACCTCCACTTAATAAAAACTTAGTAAGCCTCTTCTTCATGAAGTTATTGGTTTATTTATCCATGCTATGGAGGCAATTAAGATGAGTTAAGCATCACCTGTGCCCTCAAGACACTTTCAAAGAAGTGAAAGAAATGAGAGATCAAAAACTAACTGCATTCCCAAGCAGAAAGAGTTTAGTGCCATAGTAGAGGTCCAAAAGAGCATGCAATTGGATTAAAAAAATAAAGGAAATAAGCCAAAAAGATGAGAGAAGTCCTCAAAGATAATGTGGAATTATAATAGAAGTCTGCCTTAAAAAACAGGTAAGATTTTGCTATGTATGGGAAGGTGACGTTACATGGAGACAGTACCAAGGGGAAAAGCCAAGAGCTTTTGGAAAGTGTTGAGGAACAGATGTACTGCAGTAGGCATAAGAAGGGCATGAAGTATACAACTAAACCGAATTAAGGCCCAAATGTTCCAAGACTTAACTTTCATATTTAATGAGCACATACTATATAGCAGTGACTATTAGAAAGACTGATACAACTGGAAACAAGACTGACCATGTAAGCATAGTAGGTCATAGTAGGTCATAGTAGGTCAATAATTAAATCAAGATTTCCAACACATTTTGGTTAAGATCTTATGACAGGGAAAAGACAAAAATCTTTAAGAGTATGGAACATTGGCAGCAAACATAGTCAAATAATGTTTCTTAGAGGAATTCATAGTTGAAAAAAAGGAATGCTAAACTTTTTCTGTCAACCTTGGGGAGCCATCTAAGTTGTTTGCTTTTAAAAGGAGCAATCGGATCAGATCTCTCTTTTCAGAAGAATTCAGGGGCAATGTGAAAGATGTAGTGAAAGGAGAACACATGGGAGGCAAGAGACTTAGGAGTAAGCTATTCCATTACCTAGTAAAGTTTGTAAGCTCCAAACTTAAGGCAGGGTCAGCAATTGAGGAGAGGAGCAGAAGGATATAAAAGAAGCTCAACGTGTTCTAATGACCAATCAGATGCAGAGTTAAAGGAGTGGAAAAAGAAAAGTATTTTCCCAATTTCCCATATGAGATAATCAATTAGTTTCATTTCTATAATACTTTGAAACAAAATATCAGTAGACATGGAATATAAATGTTCAAAAGATGCATTAATGACCTAATTTCATTCAGAGATATAGTTTCTCTTTCACACACACACACACACACACACACACACACACACACACACACACCACATTCTTCTGTAAAAACAGTTATACTATAATCCAAAGCAGCCAGTCTGGTCATGATGAAGCAGAAAACACTATAGTGGTTCCAGTGAAATGCCCCAAGAAGTTTTATTATCTCTGACCTTTTATAGAACATCCATAAAGTTCGTTAGACATCTTTACTTAAGAATATTTTCCCTGCAAATACCATTGGTTGGTCACAGTCCAGCAACTGCTAGGTATGTTTGATTTTGTGAGTGTTCTATCTCTGTAGAATATTTTGTAATGTGTTTTCATTTTCACCCCTTCTGTTTGCACCCAATTTTCTCTGTTAAATTACAAATTTAGATTCTTGTAGTCTTTTTCATGTAAATCATTTCTTCATTCTACTCTATTAACCCTGAATATTAACTCATTCAATGAATATCTGTTAGTATAATTGACTAGAAATATAAGCAAAATAAGAATTACATTAGGTAATGCTCTTAAGGCACAGTCTCATGTGTTAGCTATCTCCTATTCAAGAAAATAGTAAGTAATTAAGCACAACTTTAAGCCATTTTACAAGGGTAAGATTTCTTTCAACACCAGAATATCCAGGAAACCAGAGCTGGCATAGCTCATCTGAACAAGGGGTCACTCACAGCAGTTTGCTCAAAGCTGGTAGTCAAACTCCATGAACAAAAACAAGCAACCACTTAAGAGGGAGAGGGTCATATGACCTTTTTATTACTTTATCAAGACAAAAATAGTGGACCTGAGGTGACATCCAAGCAGAGTCTCTTACCTGGTTTAGGACATTAAGAGATAATTCCCTCTCTACTCCCTGACAGAAATGTTAATCAACAAGTAAGCATAATTCCTGAGTAAAGAGGGATATCTTCTACAAATTTGGCAGGCATTACAGCTTCTCCTCTCTTATTGCACTACGTATAACTTAGCCTTCTGAAAAGGGACACACAAAGCTCTGCAATACCTTGCTTATGAATAACGGCCACATTTCTATTGTGACTTATGAGGAGCAAAAATTGTCACATGTCAATGTTAAAGAACCCCTGGTGCTTTAGATTTTCCTAAAGCTTTTCTATCACATTCCACTTTCTTGATTCTATTAATTGAGATCAAATGAATGCAGTACTCTCTGAAAAGTCATAATCTTCAGGTAGGCCCTTATTCAATGTTAATGAGAAGTAGGGTATTTGTGCTTGATGCTGCCTGCCTCACCAAGAGCTGGGGTGACAATCCATCTAATAATCATGAAAAATCATGAAAATCCAAAATTGTGAACAAGTTTAGATTTTCCTCAGTGGTACGGAAACTATCAATCACATATATCACACTGGTCAAAAATATGTGCAATATATATTTACCTTGTCTGTTCTTTTGTAATTTAAGGATTTCTACCTGATCTTCAATTAATTCTTTTACCTAATGTCAAAAAAGACACCACCATTTTAGTTTGATCTAACTGATCAAGTTTATGAATTGAGAAAGATTCCAATTGATTTCAATATCTTTCAAGAATGATAATTTGATTCTTGATAAGCTTTGTCCCCCCAAATTTACATTCCTTTGCGAGAGGGCCTTTAAGAAGCAAAGTTAGGGTCTTGGTGTCCTTGTGGGCTAAAGCTCTTACAAGTTGAATTTCTTGATTTGTTTTAAATCATCATTCCTGATGAGTTACTTGAATGATAGAAATTCTCAGTCTTGCTTTCCCCCTCTTGTAGTTCTAAGAGCGTAATTCAAATTATTTCTATGGTCCTATGCCCCAGTAAATAAGCGCTGCCCTTTAGAAGAGGATGGCTTGTTTGACAGTCTAGCCAATACAGTCATAGGCTTCAATGATGGTGCCTCAGTGCTGGTCAGGAGGGAGGAAGAGAGGGACAGCAGGAGAAAGGGGCAGAGGGAATGAAGGGGGAGGGAGGAAAGTGGGGAGAGGGACAGGTTCTCATCTTTTTTAACACTGAATTTTCATGTATAATTTTTTGTTGGAAAAAGAAGTTCTGAGACTAAAAGCAGTCTGTAGGCCCACTTATAGGAAGAATACATCTCCATGGCCCTTTCCAGTACTAATGCTTTGTTGCTCTGTGATTCTGTGATATTCTCTCTAGTCTGTGATTCTCAGATTAGCATGGGAAAGGCTAGTCTGAAAACATGTCTCCTTCTTTCATCTGACTGGTCTTTTCAGTCAATGGAAATAAATATATATACACATATATATGCAGATAAATATATATAGATATAAATCTATACATATATTTTTATATATTTATATATAAATATATAACTTATCTTTTTATGGTGAAAGAAATATGCGTTCCAATATGACTCTCACATCTTAGGCATTTGCCATTATTCAGTATCAAAAAAGGAATAACAGGATAACAGTGTGGCTGCAGTGATTTAAAGCATATTCTTAGATCCCCTTAGATGTAGGGGATCCAGATCTGCACATTTGAATGGAGCTAATGTAAATAGGAAATAGTTATTTATTCTTCCCTATTGTAGCATTTTTGCCCTGAGGCCCAGAGTCATGCCCAGTCTAGTTCACACTGTAGATTTCAGCTTTCCCTGCTAAAAAATATTAAAAGTCTTTTTAGCCATTAAAAATCTTTAGTGTTTTGTTGGGCTTCCCTGGTGGCGCAGTGGTTGAGCGTCCGCCTGCCGATTCAGGGGACACGGGTTCGTGCCCCAGTCCGGGAGGATCCCACATGCCACGGAGCGGCTGGGCCGCTGAGCCCGCATGTCTGGAGCCTGTGATCCACAACGGGAGAGGCCACAACAGTGAGAGGCCCGCGTACCGCAAAAAAAAAAAAAAAAAAAACTTCAGTGTTTTGTTATTGGCCCTTTTCCACTTATTAAGAAGAAAATATATTCCCTTATTATTTTCCTTTATGGAGTGGCCTACTTACAAGTAATAAGTTCCCCAGAGCTGCAAAAATTCAAGTCGTGGGTGATCAGTTTCCGCAATGTCATAGAAAGGAATTCCTGTATTATATAATGAATTTTACTTAATAATTGCTAAGATCACATTTGTTTAATGATTCTAGCATCCATCTTTTGTCTCTGGAAGTTCAAAAACCCCTGCTTTTCTCACTCAAGTGTTGAGACTCTACAAATTTTATACTTTATATTCATCACTGGACCCAGAGCCTAGCTCCTATTACATATCTTATTTCAACTGTACTTGATTTTTACTGAATTATTTTTTAAGTCAACTTTTCTATACCATGAGTCATAATATTAGATTTTTCTAACATCCTTAATATTGTTTCCTTGGAACTTTTTTACCCTAATGTAATTCCATTTCATGAGAACCACATGACAATATGGGCAAGCCCATGAGATATGCTGGGAACTCTGCCCAGAAGTCTGAAGGGGTCAAGTTGTTCTGAGAATAGCTGACTAGCATAAAAGCTAGGTCCTGTCCAAGGTATGCAAAAAGTCACAACAAATTCCAGCTTACTTCTAACAGCACCTGCAGGAAGGATAATATCTGGGTACGAGGCTAGAGATACAACGCAATAAACAATACTCAAAATTGAGTAAATGTTATCATCCCAGTTATGAAAAATAAGATACTTCTGAACAAGATCTCAGTCAATTGCAGAAAGTACTAGGAGTGGGACTCATCCTAGCCAGAAAACAAAGCAGGTACTGCAATGAAGGTGTTACCAGTACAGGGACATCTGTTAGGCACAGGCTACATCAGGTGTGACCCTGATGAATGAATATGGTCTATCCTGATTCCAATCAAGCATCTCAGGCTCATCATGTACACCCTGCTCTGGTAGAATTGACTCAGGGCTTTGCTCACGTCTGGGCTTGGAATGAAGAACATCTGCGACTACAGCTTTGCAGGGGTGTTAAAAAATGGACTGAAAGTCTACCTTATAATTTTACATTTGTCAAAATCAGCTTTCTAAACATGCATTTAATTTTTCAGGATTTTTCAGGCCTTCTCTCAGAATTCCTAATTCTGCCAATTCATGGTTGCTTATCCGAAGATTTGTTCCAATTTTAAATCCTCAAGCATTTCCCTGTTTGAGAAAATGAAGTTAAGAATGGCATCTGTTCTAGTTGGCACTTCTACATGGTCTTTACTGCACTATAGGAATTTACTGACAGGACTTTGTGACCAAGGTGCATTAATCTTCGACAAATGTTCATATAATAAAAAAGGCTGTCATCAGCACCAAGTTCTATTACTAAAAAGTTTCAACAAGCTTCTCTAAAAAGCCTGGCTCATTTTTTCCCCCTTTATAGTTTTCAGATTGATTATAAACTCCAACTACAAAGTTTACCTTTCTCTCTTCTCTTGCCTACCTAAAGTGGGACTCTCTAAAATTATTTCTCTGTCATATTATAAAAGATCATATTAATAAAGGTTTATGTTCTTTTTTAATCAGGCATTTCAGTAAATCTTTCTTTTTGTACACTAATGAAACTTTATATTGTACTGCTTATTAAATTCTTTATGTAAAAATGTACATTCTCCTAAGATTACTGGTGGTATGATTTTTAACCTCTACAAGTATCAGTTTTACTTTCTGTAAAGTGGGAATTTTGTAATAGTGTTATATTTGTAGTGAGCATTAAATGAAATAACATATGTAAAAGGGTTTATCTGTCTAGAATCTATAGTATTACCATTAGTATTGGTTAGTTTGTTTCTAATGGATAAACTAACTGGTTTCTCCCACTATGATCCCCCTTCCCCAAATGAAGCATGAGAGTGGATTTACCAACACAGTATGACTTAAGTATCCTGGATGAGTATGAGAAAGTGGCACTTCATGGCTGATATTTCAGAGACTCTGATGTAGGGCCAAAAAACTGAGACACCTCTTACAGGATTACAAATTCAGTCCCAAGTAGCATAAACTGACAGAAGCAAGCTCAAATAAGAAGGTAAGGAAGTCCAGAATCATGAGGAGCTGGTGGATCTATACCTTAGGAAAAAACATTTTGCTAAGCCAAGGAGGTAGTAGGCAACCTTCTTATATAGTCTCAGCCTAGAAGTGAACATCCACCCCACACTACCTCTTCCACCAACATTGAAAGATTAGGAAATACCCTGGACTTCTTTATCATATCGAGAATAATAGTGCAAATTTGTGACCTCGGATGGATTAGGCTAAGATTGCAGTCTTAGCTAACCTTGACTCTTGGAGATAAACACTCTTTCATTTTTAACTTTCTATTTCATTTAAGCAAAACTGCTGGAGATTTCAGAAACACTCAGCAGGCCTGAGGATTGTTGATGGATTTCAAGATTTTGTTGAGTACTCTTAACTGCAATTAATTATAAGTCAATGTTCAAAAACTGTTGCACAACACTATTTTTGTAAGTGATTTGCATAAACATATATTTAATTTGCATTATATTTGTTTTCTATGTGTGTAAATTCTTAAATTCTCACTACAGTTTTTGAAGGTTTCACCTATGACATTAATATCAACTTACCTATACTAATGTTTACACTTCAAAAATTGTTGTATATAGACCATCTAATTTGATTGTGGTTATCCCCATCTTACCCATGAACAAAATTTGTATCTGTTGCAAAGTAAGAAAATCAGGATTAGAACCAGACAAAAATATCCAGACTTTTTCCTAAGCCACACTTATTTTCTTTCCACATCATTTATAATATGGGAAAAATTGGGAAATAAATGTACTCAGGCACTTATCACACCATATTGTAAATCTTTCTTATCCATTGTCCCACTATCCTGTAGGACCTTTGAAGATGGAAAGTTTTAGTCCTTGGTCTAGTGTCATACCTGACACCTGCTCATTACTAAACTAATGAGGTAAAAATTGAAAATACCGTAGGGGTAAAATTCTTCCTAAACTATAAAATATCAAAGCTGCCCTCTTGGTGCAGCTGGCGCCATGTCAGTCTCATAAACTATAAAACATCATTTACGTATTTTTAAATTTGAAACTAATTTATAATATGAACTCTGGAATTGGCATGAAATCATTATCTTATATTTTCATTGCTTACATTATGTATACTTATACATAGAAACAGAAAAAAATGTTTACTGAAGAATATATTTAAAGAAAAAAGAGCTATAAATCTTTGAAGTATCTCAAGAAATTTTCATTTTTCACACCTTTCCTCTCATTTTTTTTCACAAAAAAGTGTCTCAAACAAGATTAGATAGAAAAGCACAGATAATCCAAAGATAGCCTCTCTAGTCTCTCGCTGTGCACTGACAATGATGCCAAAGAAGGTAGAAGAAATAGAATCTTCCTGTTGATATATCAACCCAGTTTCAAGTAATTTTTTAAGAGATCACCAGATAGAAAAATCAATGTTCTTCAGGTCAAAATTTGTTTTACCAGAATTGAATTAGGTCAGAACAGAATTTGAAATGCCATAACAGATTTCTAGCACTTAGCAATGTATTGGCATAATATTTGTTTTTTGAAGGAGAAAAAAAATAGGACCTTTTAAAATTTATTTAAACAATTATTGAGAAAACTATGCTTCTGGGTATCCTTGTAACTGAAAGTGGCAAAGCTAACTGCAATGCCTCCACATGCCAGTCAAAGTTGCCTGTGTGGTGCTAGACAGAAACTTTTCCGCATGGGGAGGTCAGAAGGGACTCCCAGGTCAGAGCTCTCTGCAGGATGGGCTGAGACCACTGTCACCGCTGCGTCGAAATCCTTGTCTGCCCACCTTGCTTCCCTCCCTCTATGACAGGTGTTATTCCTAGGGCCCTTGCCCCAAAATTTCCTGAACATAGTTATAGGTCTTCATCTCTAAGTCTGTTACAGGAATCAGTCCTACAACACCTACTAGGCCACATACTCCCTCTCACTGCTAATATAGTTCTCTCAGCACTCTAGAAAGAAACGGTTTGCCTTGTTGGGAGCCCAATAAGGCTCTTAAAAAACTGTATTTTCCTGCAAGCCTGAGGCAGACATTAAGGGTTACCTAAGCATTTTGGCAAAAACCAACAAAAACATTTCATTAGTATCGACACTGTTGTTGGCATATCAGGGATTTGCTTTTTAGCATTTTGAAATTAAGCAACTTTGGAAAAGTTTTGAGAGTGTCTTTGAAGGAGCTCATAAATGCAGAGCAATAGCATACTCAGGAGATTATATGTAAACTTGCTGATGATAGTGCTCATCAAACTTAGGAATTACAGGAAGACAACTGCCCAAATACTTTAGAGATTCTTCCCATAGTGAAAATACTCTTTAATTTTCTGTGTGGTTTATAAATGTCCTCTTACTATGTGGCAAACATTCTATAACATTAAGTAAAATGCTACATATCTGGGGCTTAGTTCTCATTATAGATTCATTACATTTACATACAAATGGAAATAATTTGGCTATCTCTCCAGCGACTACAGGACCCTATCAACTCAGCACGAAACAACTGTAGCATCAGTCTTTCTCCATACAGACTCCAAGAGGCAAGATTCACTGGGAATGTTCTGGAAGAAAAAGGAGCAATGGGCTGTTCATGGTCCCTGTAACTTTGCCCAGGAAAACAGACAAAAAAACCGAACAAATGCTCTGGATACAGCCACTGCCTTGTCAGAGGCCCCATTTCTGGTTCTGCCATCCTTGTCCTCAACACCCTGACTCCACCACAGACACACTTTTACCTAAAATAACTTCTGTGTAGCCTGTTCCTATTTTCCCCATATTTTTTTGGTTAGCGCTTAATATTGTGGGCCTTAGCTTTATTTAATGGTACAGTACTTTAAAATTTTCTATTAACAGAGGCTTTTTAACATTAAAATACTATCATGTATATTAATATTACCTGTTTTATTAAAATATTTTAAAAGTGCATTTCCCCAATTTTCTAATTTTTTCTTTCACTTTTCTACTAATTTTGGCATTTATGTAGCTCATTTTTTACCTCATCTAGTTAACTTTCTTTACTTCCATACTTTTTACTGGGTCTTTTAGTCTTCCTTCTTTTAAATTTTATATATAAGATAGTTCTCAACTTTCTACTTAGTTTTAATTTTTAGTTTAAGTCCATCTTAACCTTTAACTTTGCTATAAGTTTACCAATCTTCATTTGCTTTTGTAAGAGCCCACAAGGATCCAGGATGCAGGAGTGCCAAGGAGGACTGTATCATCTCTGCCCTGGCTACACTAGTGACAATGAGCACGATCATCCAAGCTGCCTCTGCACCAGGACCCCTAATCAATCTCCCTCTCAAGTTAAAGGAGGTATTTCAAGAGACTCTCATCTCTGTACACTCACAGTCCAGGCACCCATTCTGCTACCTTATTGGCTGGAGCTGGCCGTAAGAGACAGGAGGAACTACCCTATCAGGAAATTTTTAAGAAAAAAGAAACAATAGCTCTATAAATACAATTCCTGTGTTTTTTCCTTCATAGTACTAGATAACTCAATGAATGAATGAATGATAACTCAATCATTATCATATAGTTATGTGTGTTGTTCTTTATTTAAATTCTCTCTCTTCCACTAAAGTTCTACTAAATGAGGTACGTAACTGTGTTTCTCTTGATCACTGCTGAATGCCTAGCCCAAGGTTTGGTGTAAAGTACAATTACAAAAAATATTGTTAAATGGGTAAATGAACAAATGAATAAACTAAATGTCAAATATTTTTTAAGTGAATACTGCTGAATAGGCAGTAAAGTAACTGAAGGTTTTCTCACCTTTGACTTTTTTTTTTTTTTTTTTTTTACTGTTGCTGACTTTAACTGGCACAAGGGTTTTAACCAAAACACTGAAGTCAGGGACTCTGTACATACAGTTATAGTGCAATGTATAAAAAGAAGTCAACTAAGGAAGGATATTAAGTAAGGAGAATTTTATTCTATAGACATTCTTCAAAAAGTAGTTTGTCCAGAAGTGGATTATGCAATGGCTGGGATATGTGTCCCCCACCACCAACAAAATTCACTTGTTGAAATCTAACCCCCAGTGTGAGAGTATTCAAGGTGAGGCCTTTGGGAAGTAATTAGGTCTGAGGGTAGAGCCCTCAGGAGTGGGATTAGTGCCCTTATAAAGGGGCCCTAGTGAGCTTTTCTAGACCCTTCGCCATGTGAGAATACAATGAGATGTTGGCTGTCTGCAACCTGGAAAAGGGTGTTACCAGAACCTGACCTTACTGGCACCCAGATCTCCAACTTCCAGCCTTCAGAACTATAAGAAATAAATTTCTGTTGTTTATAAGCCACCCAGTCTATGGTATAAAACAGTTTGAACTAAGACAGAGCATTCACAATATTATCTTGGTTTAATAAGTGTTTGCTTCTTAAACTAAATTACAGGTCTTTCTCTTTTTGTTTCCCTAGTTATATTTTTTTTATATCTTGGTGTTTTTACATTAAATGCTTAGACAGATAGTCAGACATTTTCCTAGTCCAACTTTTGGTTAATATTTAAAAATTTTTCTACCCACTTTTACATATACCTCCTGCAAACATACTACTAGATATTTTGAAAGTGATATGTCATTTATTTTGACATAACTACAGATTAAACTTTTAATTAATGAAAAGCAGAGATCCTCATAATAAATTGTAACTCATTTTAACTCAGAACAAACATAGGATTTCTGCTTTTGGATATCTTTAATTGGAACACCTGAATGTCTCTTTATTAGGCATGAATGCCAGCATGCTATTATACAGTATTTTTTTTTTAATGTTAAGGCTCTATTATTAGATATGGGGAAATATTTATGTTAACTCCCTTTGGGGGATTCTAAACAGAGTACTCTGTCATTTACTTTCTTAGAATCATAGTTGAATAAGATTACAATATTTCATGAAAAATAGTTTCAAAAGATATTTGCCCCATAAGGAAATTGTTGATAATTTCTTTTTCCATGAAGTATTCAAAAGAACAGCCTATGTATGAAAATTATTAAACACAGATAATTCTTGAGAGTTATTATTTGTTAAGTTCCAACTTAAACAATGTCCGTAATAACAATGTCCACCTTGCTTCAAGAAGACAGTGCTCTTAAAATTTCAGATGAACATACAGAAGCTATTTATGTTTGGCATGCTTTGCCTCTAAAATACAGGTTTTGAGATGGAGCTGTCCTCCACACAATTCCCTTGAACTCTTATTATATGGATCAGTGGCCACCTTGGTTTGGTTAACTCAATAATCAGTAATGGTCGCAAACTAGAAAGCCTTGTGATTTCAGGGAAATGATTATATTCTAAGGAGACTGAAGAAAGATGGAAAGTTTTTTAGTAGTTTCTCAAACAGAAAATCCAAACAGAACCTCTCTCTACGGTTTTTCACAATTTCTACTTTAAGTTCTGTTTTCAAAAGATGAGCAATTAGACTCAGATTAGAATTTTGCAGTCAAATGTTCTCTGTTTGAGATAGCAACAAAAACTCTGTGTGAAGTCACAAAAATACTGATGGCCACTGTTTTTTTGTTCCTAGTCTTCCAGACAGGGTTTGAGAGGGAAGAGAAAACGAAAGAGTGCTAAAAAGCCCAGAAGGAAATGATGGTGATAATTAGCAAGTCAATATTTACCCTAACTTTCATAGTAGTGATAGCATTACACAAACTACTTCTGACCTTCACTAATTTAAAATAGGTATCTTGTAATAATCTGTAGTTTTCATACATACAAAATATTGTGTACAATTTCTAAAATATATTTTGATAAATAGTACATATTGTTGAAATATCAATATTTATGCCAAAGTCAATATAATCATACACAAACTTCTATTTAAATGAATTTATACTTCCCCAAATAATCAAATAACTGAAAAATGCATACTCTAATCTCATCCTACACAGTGTCAAAGAAAAATTGCACTGGATGTAGTTAAACAGACAAGGAAGACTTTTTTCAAGTGTATTGCAGTAGAGGTCAAGACTATGGCAAAGGGGAGAGAGAGACTGAAACCTACTCCTCTAAAACAAAAGTGGGGTGAGCTAGTGGAAAAGTACTGGAGGACGTTTGTGGGGAGGTTGTCAATGTGATTAGGCCAACTGTATGTGCTAACTGATTCTAGAAATTAAGCTCCTACCTCCCTCATAGACTTGGAGAGAGAGGTTCTATCTAGCGTTGATGATTACTTTTCAGAATGGTTGCTCCTTGAGAAAGACACTCCTGGGTTCTAAAACTGGCAAAAGACTGGGAGAAGATTTACATCTTAAAGGAGCAAAGAAATAATTTACAGTTGCAAGTTTTCTAAAGAGTTCTAACAAAAGGGAGGTCAAGAGCTGATAGGAATAAACCTGGCTAAAGTTTAGTCAAGCTGAGGGGAATATTAAGGCCATCTTGGGCAATAGATAGAAAGAGGAATGTGGCAAAACAGACTGCAAGCTGCAATGGCACATGAAGTAAATGTTGGTATAAACCAAGGACAATTTATAGAGACTTTATATTAAAATGATGAGGTTGCTCTTATAATTCACTTACCAACAACTCAGTAATTCTTTATAGTGATTTCTAAAAGATGGTTTGCGTGAAACTGTTAAAAAAAAAAGGCAGTTGGAGGTCAAACTTGACCAATAGGTTGTATCAGTCAGAGATCAACCAGAAAAACAAAACAAGTAGGGGATATACACTGATGAATTTATTGTAAAAAAATTGCTTTATGGAATTTTGGGGGCTGACTAGGCAAGTGTGAAATCTATAGGGCATACTGTTAGGAAGAAGAGGCTAGAAAGTAAGGCATGAGTTAAAGCTGCTACACACAAGCAGTATTTCTTCTCTTTCCAGAAAATCTCAGTACTACTCTTAAGGTCTTTCAGTTGATTACAGCAGACCACCTTGATTACCTAGGATAATCCTCCCTACTTAAATTCAATTGATTATGAACGTTCATCACATCTACAAAATACCTTCACAACAACACCTAAATTAGTGTTTGATTGAACAACTGAGGACCACAGCCTAGCCAAGTTGACATAATAGACTCACCATCACATAGGTTGAATTGAGGCGTTATCAGAGAGATGTAACAAACGAATTAACATCACCAGTCAAAACAAAGTGGTTCTCCATAAGGGTCTAATTGGTTTGTGTATTTAAATAAGTTAGAATATTTCAATTAATTTTAGAATTTGAGGGGATATATGTCACAGGTTTTTCATTGATTCCAGAGCTTTATTCTCTAGGAAAAAATATGAACATATATAACATTGTAATACATAACACTGTGCTTAATAACACATTATAATTATTATATGTAATTTTAAAAACATATATTTGTACAAATCTATAGAGTAACCTAAATGTTCAGCATTTTATAATGTTCTAATATATACCTTAACTACAAAAAACTATAGTATGATATGAAAATAAAAAGCTTGTTATAAAAGTGAAGAATGAGTAGCTACTAAAGCATCATAGGAAAATGATATCCAACTTTCACTGTAGAACAGCATTCAAAACTATTGAACATTTTATAAGTGAATTAAATATAGATATTTTAATATTTACCCTTTTCATAATATAAATTACTTTAGTGTCATTTCTTAATCATATTACAAATTTTTCAAAAGATTGACTAAAATATGACTATTTTCATGATTTTATATTTATTTTGTGTACTGTTTTTCCAGTATGCATTTAAGATTTTGAGATGTAAAAATATGGTTGAATTGAGATTCTCTTTTACTTTTACATATGTCTTTAAATGTAAGAACTAAAAATCATTATTAGAATAAAGATAACGAGAAAGAAAATTAATGTCTGTGTCCAAGAATTCCTCTTCTTTCTCTCAGTCTATATTACTGCAATATACAGTAAGTCCCTACATACAAACGAGTTCCATTCCAAAATTTGTTCGTAAGTCCAACAAAGTTAGGCTAGATACCCAGCTAATACAACCAGCTATATAGTACTGTACTATAAAGTTTTATAATACTTTTCACACAAATAATACATAAAAAAAAACAAACACAAAAAATAAAGAAAACATTTTTAATCTTACAGTACAGTGCCTTGGAAAGTACAGTAGTACAGTACAACAGCTGGCATACAGGCAAGAAGAGTTACTGACTGGAGGAGGGAGAGGAGGTGGGAGATGGTAGAGCTGAAGGATCGTCAGCAATAGGAGACGGAGGGCAAGCTGCAATTTCACTCATGCCTGACATTGATGGCACGGGTTCTGGTTCCTTGCTAGATTCAATTCTATCTACCCTCTTGAAAAAACAATCCAGTGATGTCTGGGTAGTAGCATGTTCACATCTTCGAAAGTTCGCAACTTGAATGTTCCTATGTAGGGGACTTACTGTGATCCCCAAGACTCATAAACGCATGTTCAGCACTGACACCAGTGACTAGCTATTAACAAAAAAAAAAACACTGAGATGTTATTTAATCAAATGCCCTTAGCATGCAACAAGTGTTATCCTGCATCTCCCAGCCTTTAATGCCTGCTTCAGTGTTCTTCTCCAACTCATTCTAAAACTGAATATTTTATGTTAGGTTTTAGTGAATCCTAGTCTTTCCTATTCTTGCCTAGATGTGAAAATTGCCATTTGCCATGAGTTAAGGTTAAAGTAGTCACATTTCTGATAAACAGAATTGGCTCTTCTGTTAAGCTCCTTGCATTTCATTTCCATTTTATATTCTTTACTCCAGAGCATTGCTAACCCCCCAGATGTGCATGGGGCAGGAGGAGAGAGGTGTGGAAAGCAACACACACACACATATACAATCCCACCCATACTTAAGAGAATAATAATAGGCTCCTGTGACTCTGGAGACAGGGTGAGAAAAAGAGTAGGTTTGTATAAAATACAAGCAGTCATGAAGAGGACAACAGGGATAGCTGTGAAGCTGAGGCTGCATTCATTCTGATGTGCTAAACTCACTGGAAAGTTGCCAGTGAAAACTAGGAAATTCATCTGAATCACTTTAAACCTCTCAGAGGAAATGTGCTATAAAAATTCAAGACAGTGTTGCCATTATTAAAGCTATTATTGCTAACATTTCTCATTATGAACACAAAGTCAGAAAAGGAAAAAAGGCTGGTAAAGAAATCAGACAGATAATAGGGAGGAAGGCTGACAATTATTATTCAGATAGGTAATGAATTTGGTAATGTCTAACCTATATAGTACAATGGATCTGTTACAATCTTTCTTAGATTGTGAGAAATAACAAGTTTCAATACAAATGTGGGTATTTAAAAGAAATGACTACCTCAAAGTCTTAGATATTAAGTTTAGCTCTCATAACATCTGTGTGACAGCATTCTATTGATCAGTTTGGGCTGCCATAACAAAATACCATAGACTGGGTGGCTTAAACAACAGCAATTTATTTCTCACAGTTCTGGAGACTGCGAAGTCCAAGATCAAGATGCCTGAAAGGCAGGTTTCATTCTAAGGTCCCTTCTCTTGGCTTCTAGGGGGCTACCATCTCCCTGTGTGCTCTCATGACCTCTCCTTTTATTCAAGGAAAGACAAAGCAAGCTCTCTAGTGCCCCTTCTTATAAGGGCACTTATTCCATCATGAGGACCCCACTTTCATGACCTAACTTAATCCTAATTACCTCTCAAAGGCCCCATCTCTACCATCACACTGGGGCTTAGGGTTTCAACACAAGTATTTGAGGGGAACACAAACATTCAGACCATGACAATTATTATATGTATAGTCTCCATTTAAAGAGAGCTTTAAAAGGATGCTTTATTCTGAGTGTATAAGCAAGTACAATATTTAAAAATAAAAAGAGAATCCTATGTATTTATCTACCATACCCCACTAGAGTCATAGTGTTTAGTAGATGCTCTTCTTACTATTAAACAAAACCTGTAGATATATAAAAGTCAAGAAATCAGATGTTTTGTTAAAAGACTTCATTTTGAACATCTACTTGAGGATACTTTATAGGGAAATAAAATATTTTATAAGTACAAACATACATGATGACAATATGAAGATAGGAAAGACTGGGGAAGAAAAATAGTCACATTGGAGTAATTAAGTCACCAGGTTTACCCAGGTAAAAATCTCTGTTCAATAGCTGCCTGAGCAGAATTTACTTATCTGCCATCAAGCCCAGCCTTTACAAACAATCAGATGACAAACAAAAGCAGTCTAAAGAGGAGAGGAAAAACAATCACTGGTAGCTAAGGACTCTGTTTTTGGTTAACAATTTGGGGAGTTTAAGTCACCAACTTGTCTATTCACCTTTCTTGCCCTAGCAAAACATTTTTTAGTTACAAAATGAATAAAAGCTACATTATCACTCATCCATAGTAAATTTCTATTTCTAGGTCACTTTAAGCAGAATGTGCTTGCTCATCAAGGCACACTTTGAAGAGCCTTGTCATAAATACTGAGAGAGGCAGTGAATCAAGTGAAAAGAGAATATGGAATCATATAGAGCTAGATACAAATTCTACCTCAACCATTTACTATATTGGAGGCCTTGGGTAAATATGTAATCTTTCTTATTATGGAAGAATATTTGCATTATTACTTCATTGTATTATCTAACACCACAGAAATACAAAGGATCCTAAGAGACTACTATGAATAACTATATGCCAACCAATTGGATAACCTAGAAGAAATGGAAATTCCTAAAAATACACAACCTATCAAGACTAAATCAGGAAGAAATAGAATATCTGAACAGTTCAATAATGAATAAGGAGATTTAATCAGTAATCAAAAACCTCTTAACAAACTAAAGTCCAGGACCAGATGGCTTCACTGGTGATTTTATCAAACATCTAACAAAGAATAATACCAATCTTTCTTAAACTCTTCCAAAAAAGGAAAGAACACTTCCAAACTCATTTTACAGGCCAAAATTACCCTGATATCAAAGCAGAAAAGGACACTAAAGAAATAAAATTACAAGTCAATATCCCTTATGAACATAGATATAAGAATTCTCAACAAAATGCTAGCAAGCAGAATTTAATGGCACAGTAAAAGGATCCAGCATCCTATACCACAATCAAGTGGGATTTATCCCTGTAATGCAAGCATAGTTCAACGTAGGCAAATCAATCATTGTGATATACCACATAAACAAAATAAAATATAAAAATCTTTATGATCATCTCAATAAATGCAGAAAAAGCATTTGACAGAATTCAAAATCATTTCATGATAAAAACTCTCAACAAATTAGGTATACAAAGAATATATCTCAACATAATAAAGGCCATAAATGACAGCCTACCTCTAGTGTCGTACTCAATGCTGAAAGCTTTTCCACCAATATCAGGAACAAGACAAGGGTGCCTACTCTTGCCACTTCTATTCAGCATAGTACTGGAAGTCCTAGCCAGAGCAATTAGAGAAAAAAAAGAAATAAAAGGCATTCAAATCAAAAAGGAGGAAATGAAATTGTCTCTATGCAGATAACATGAATATATTTCTTTTCATACTTCCCTAAGGACGACAGGAAAAAACTGTTAAAACTAGTAAATGAATTCAGTAAAGTTGCAGGACACACAATCAACATAAAAAATCAGTTGTGTTTTTATACACTAACAACGAGTTACTCAAAAAGAAATTAAGAAAACAATCCCATTTACAGCAGCATCAAAAACAACTAAATACTTATGAAAAAATTTAACCAAGGAAGTAAAAGATCTTTACACTGAAAACTATAAAATACTGATTAAAGAAATTGAAGAAGACACAAATAAATGGAAAGATATCCCATGTCTATGCATTGGGAGAATTAACATTGTTAAAATGCCCACACTACACAAAATAATTTACAGATTCAGTGTAATCCTATCAAAATTCCAATAGCATTTTTCACAGAAATAGAAAAAATAATCCTAAAATGCACTTGGAATCACAAAAGATTCCACATGGCCAAAGCAATCTTGAAAACGAAGAAGAAAGTTGGAGGCATCACACATCCTGATTTCAAACTATATTACAAAGCTGTAATAGTCAAAATAGTTTGGCACTGGCATAAAAAATAGACATACAGGGCTTCCCTGGTGGTGCAATGGTTAAGAATCCACCTTCCAATTCCGGAGACATGGGTTCGAGCCCTGGTCCGGGAAGAACCCATGTGCCAGGGAGCAACTAAGCCCATGAGCCCTAGAGCCCATGCTCTGCTGAGCCCTAGAGCCTGTGCTCTGCTGAGCCCTAGAGCCTATGCTCTGCAACAAGAGAAGCCACCACAATGAGAAGCACGCCGCGGCCACAACAAGAGAAAGCCTGTGGGCAGCAATGAAGATCCAATGCAGCCAAAAATAAATAAATGTATATAAAAAAAAAAAGACATACAGACCAAGAGAACAGAATTGATAACCCAGAAATAAACCCATGCATATAGTCAGTCTTTGACAAGAGTTCCAACAATATGCAATGGGGAAAGGATAGCCTATTCAATAAATGGTGTTAGGAAAACCAAATATCCACATGTAAAAGATTATAAGTGAATCTTTATCTTATACCATACATGAAAATGAACTCAAAATGGATTAAAGACTTAATATAAGACCTGAAATTGTTAAAGTCCTAGACGAAAACACAGGAAAAATGTTCCTTGATATTAGTCTTTACAATGATTTCTTGGATATGACACACCAAAAACCCAGGCAAAAAAAGCACAAATAAACAAGTGGGACTACATCAAACTTAAAAGCTTCTGCACAGTAAAGAAAACGATCAACAAAATGAAAAAGTAACCTGAAGAATGAGAGAAAATACTAGCAAGCCATATATCTGATAAGGAGCACTATCCAAAATATACAAAGAACTCACACAACTCAATAGCAAACAAAACAAAACAAAGAACAACAGCAAAAAAACAGATTTTTTAAATGGGCAGAGAACCTGAATAGACATTTTTCCAAAGAAAGCATACAAATAGTCAACAGACTATGAAAACGTGCTCAACATCATAAATTGTCAGAAAAAGTCAAATCAAAACCATAATGAGGTATGACGTCACATCTGTTAAGATGGCTATTATCAAAAAGACAAATGATACATATGCTGGTGAAGGTACGAAGAAGAGGGAACATCTGTGCACTGTTTGTAGAAATGTAAATTGGTACAGCCAGTAAGAAAGAGAGTATGGTGGGTCCTCAGAAAATTGAAAGAGAACTACATATGATGCAGCAATCCCACTTCTGGGTGTACCTTGAAAGGATATAAAATGACTATCTCGAAGAGATATCTACAATCCCATATTCATTGCAGAATTATTCACAGTAACCAAGATGTGGAAACAACCTAAAAATCCACTGGCAGATGAATGGATAAAGAAAATGCAGTATACACACACATACACACACACACACACACACACACACACACACACAGAGAGAGAGAGGAATATTATTCAGCACTAAAAAAGGAGGAAATCTTGCCATTTGAGATAACATGGATGACCTAGAGGGCACTGTACTAAGTGAACTAAATCAGACAGAGAAAGACAAATACCATATGATCTCACTTACATGTAGAGTCTAAAACAAAACGAAACAAAAACAAAAAAAGAAGAACTCACAGATACAGGGAATACGCTGGTTGTTGCCATAGGCAGAGGGTGGGAGGTAGGTGATATGGGTGAAGGAGATCAAAAGGTACAAACCTAAAGCTATAAAATAAATAAGTCATGAGATGTAATGTAGAGTATAGTGACTATGGTAAATAATACTGTATTGCGTATTTGAAAGTTGCTAAGAGACCAAATCTTAAAAGTTCTCATGACAAGAAAAAAATTGTAATTACGTGTGGTGATGGATTGAGGGATGTTAACTAGACTTATTGTGGTGATCATTTCACAGTTCATACAAATATTTAATCACTATGTTGTACACCTGAAAACTACTATAATATTATATGTCAATTATATCTCAATTTTTTTTTAAAAAGGAAATCCTGCCATTTGTGACTACACGGATAAAAATGGAGAATGTTATGCTAAGCAAAATAAGCCAGGCAAAGAAAGACAAATGATTCATGATATCACTTACATGTAGAACCTTTAAAAAAAAGTTTCAACTTATAGTGACAGAGAGTAGAATAGAGATTACCAGAGGTTGGGGAGTTAGGGGCGGGGAGAGGCAGGTAGGGGGAAAGTGGAGCTAATGGTGGAAGAGTAAAAACTTTCAGTTACAAGATGAATAAATTCTGGAAACCTAATGTACAGCATACTGACTATAGTTATATTACAGTTAATATAGTTAATTATAATATAGTTAATTATAATGTATTGTATACTTGAAGTTTGCTAACAGAGTCAATATACACAAACACAAAATGTAACTCTGTGAGGTGATGCGTATGTTTATCAGCTTGATTGTGGTACCATTTCACAATGTATACATACATCAAAACATCACATTGTACAACCTAAATATATACCATTTTTATTTCTCAAGCATACCTCAATAAAGCTGGAAAAATAAACTAATTAATTTAAAAATTACTCTATTATATTCCTATTTTTTAAAAAAGGTATTTAAGTTCTAAACACAAAACATCTCTGAAAACATTGCCCTTTTCCATCTTCCCCACCACTCTCTGTTGTTAACACCTTCTCATTTTAGACATTATGTCCTCTGGGACACCTGCCCAGGTGCCCATGTCTGGGTTCAGTCACTCTTCTCTCTCCTTGTACTTCTTCATACTCTGCTTTATCAACCAATTATTTATTTGTTCATATTTCCATTAGACTGTAAACTCTACATCTTCTTCACCACACTAGGCACTTAACAATTATTTGTTGAATGAATAAACAAAGAAATTATTTCATATTTCAGAATGTCTCTCTGAAACCCTCAAAATACAGATTTCCTACTACACACTTAGTTTGCAACCTTCTCTCTCCTTTAATCTTTTATGTAACTAAGCTAGCTAATTTATTGCTTATTATTTCATTGAATTGTCTTACTTTTTTCAATATGTTCTATCAAAATACACTGTCCTTTGTAAAACTAGACATTGAATATTAGGGAGCCAGGTAAAATTATGATAATAAATCACTTGATGATTTCAGGTAGATGGAATAATCACCTGGATTGTGAGTGGCAGTTCAACTCCTATTGTCCATGCCTAAAATAGACTACCTGACTCAGGCTTATAAGACAGAAAATCAATCCCATAGTTATTTTGATGGTCAATTCTAAATTAGATCAGCTGTTTAGAAAAAGGGTTGTTTGGCAATTCCTTTGACAGAATTAATATTTTAATAAAGTAACTGAATGTTCTAGAAAAAAGGGACAAGAAAGTCAGTCCTCATCTAAAAGACCCAGAATGACTAAGTCACATAAAGAGTAACGGCAAAGTTATACTTCAGGACTTATGACCTTCAATTCAATTTTCTTTCTATATCAATATCAAATCAATAGTTAACATGAGTTGTTATACTAATTCAGTCTCCTGTCTACCAAATCCATTATCTAACTGCTTCTTTGATATTTCTGTTATAATGAATTTATACCAATATCCTACTTTGTCCCCTAGTCTCTAGCTGTGTAGGCTCATAATAAACTCTTTGATAATGAGAGGAGAGAACTCCATCTATCTCTTTTATCTACCCACCCCCCACCAAACCAGGCACAGGCAAGCCTTCTTACCACAGGGGGAATGTGAAAACAACTTATTCAGAAATCTGTTCTTCTGAAAAGCAAATGAATCTTCCAGAGAATCCTACTTCACTCCACTCTTCAGCACCCATCGCTCAAAACCCCAGTTTGAACCACTTCTCCACCACCACCACCACTTGCCTAATCAGGAAGCCATTTTCATTTTCATCCAGATCAAACCAGCATGAGAAATTTTCTGGGTCATTATTCCCTGGGTGAAAAATTCAGTTTTAAAAAAAGACATAGGGCTATGTGTACATTTGTACAATTTGTTTTATGTACCTAGTTAAAAGTTCACACATTACCTGAGCAAATATTAGAATGTTATATTAAATACTGTTAAGCTCTTGGTCTTTTTGTATTTTGATATACTCACCACTCTTCCCAAGTTTATGTTATCTGCAAATTTGATGGGTATGTCACAAATGTCTGCATCAAAGTAACTGATGATGTTGAACAGAAAAAGAAACCTTAATTTATGTTCCATAAACTTGCAAGGACAGGTGCAGGTCACTAAGGGTAAGAGGCAGAATTCATCTGTGTCACTGCTCAAAGAAGTCAGTGATTTTTTTTTTTCAAAAACCAAAAAACCCCTGCTTTTTCTATAAAGAATATATTTCATTAATGCAGGTTAATTAAAAATTTCTTATCACCCGACATGTTGTAATATTACAACTCTATACTATTTAAAGCATTCAGTGATATTTTCTTTATTTTGAATTTTATTTTTTATATACAAGGTTCTTATTAGTTATCCATTTTATACATATTAGTGTATATATGTCAATCCCAATCTCCCAATTCATCACACCACCAGCACCCACTCCACCACGTTCCCCACTTGGTGTCCATACGTTTGTTCTCTACATCTGTGTCTCTATGTCTGCTCTGCAAACCAGTTCATCTGTACCATTTTTCTAGGTTCCACATATATGCATTAATATATGATATTTGTTTTTCTCTTTCTGACTTACTTCACTCTGTATGACAGTCTCTAGATCCATCCACATCTCTACAAATGACCCAATTTCGTTCCTTTTTATGGCTGAGTAATAGTCCATTGTATATATGTACCATATCTTCTTTATCCATTCATCTGCCAATGGGCACTTAGGTTACGTCCATGACCTGGATATTGTAAGTAGTGCTGCAATGAACATTGGGGTGCATGTGACTTTTTGAACTATGGTTTTCTCTGGGGATATGCCCAATAGTGGGAGTACTGGATCCTATGATAATTCTATTATTAGTTTTCTAAGGAATCTCCATACTGTTCCCGATAGTGGCTGTATCAAATTACATTCCCACCAACATGCAAGAGGGTTCCCTTTTCTCCACACCCTCTCCAGCATTTGTTGTTTTGTAGATTTTCTGATGATGCCAATTCTAACTGGTGTGAGGTGATACCTCATTGTGGTTTTGATTTGCATTTCTCTAATAATTAGTGGTGTTGAGCAGCTTTTCATGTGCTTCTTGGCCATCTGTATGTCTTCTTTGGAGAAATGTCTATTTAGGTCTTCTGCCCATTTTTTGATTGGGTTGTTGTTTTTTTAATATTGAGCTGCATGAGATATTTATATATTTTGGAGATTAACCTTCTGTCTGTTGATTCATTTGCAAACATTTTCTCCCATTATGAGTGTTGTCGTTTTGTCTTGTTTGTAGTTTCTTTTGCTGTGCAAAAGCTTTGAAGTTTCATTAGGTCCCATTTATTTATTTCTGTTTTTATTTCCATTACTCTACGAGGTGGATCAAAAAAGATCTTGCTGATTTATGTCAAAGAGTGTTCTTCCTATGTTTTCCTCTAAGAGTTTTAGTGTCCAGTCTCACATTTAGGTCTCTAATCCATTTAGTTTATTTTTGTGTATGGTGTTAGGGAGTGTTCTAATTTCATTCTTTAACATATAGCTGTCCAGTTTCCCCAGGACCACTTATTGAAGAGACTGTCTTTTCTCCATTGTATATCCTTGCCTCCTTTGTCATAGCTTAGTTGACCATAGGTGCGTGGGTTTATCTCTGGTCTTTGTATCCTGTTCCATTGACCTATATTCCTGTTTTGGTGCCAGTACATACTGTCTTGATCACTGTAGCTTTGTAGTGTAGTCTAAAGTCAAGGAGTCTGATTCCTCCAGCTCCATTTTTTTCCCTCAAGACTGCTTTGGCTATTCGGGGTCTTTTGTGTCTCCATACAAACTTTAAGATTTTTTTGTTCTAGTTCTGTAAAAAAAGGCCATTGGTAATTTGATAGGTATTGCATTGAATCTGTAGATTGCTTTGGGTAGTAGAATCATTTTCACAATAATGATTCTTCCAATACAAGAACATGGTATATCTCTCCATCTGTTGGTATCATCTTTAATTTCTTTCAACAGTGTCTTATAGTTCTCTGCATACAGGTCTTTTGTCTCCCTAGGTAGGTTTATTCCTAGGTATTTTATTCTTTTTCTTGCAATAGTAAATGTGAGTGTTTCCTTAATTTCTCTTTCAGATTTTTCATTATTAGTGTATAGGAATGCAAGAGATTTCTGTGCATTAATTTTGTAGCTGTAACTTTACCAAATTCATTGATTAGCTCTAGTAGTTTTCTGGCGGCATCTTTAGTGTTCTCTACGTATAGTATCATGTCATCTGCAAACAGTGACAGTTTTACTTCTTCTTTTCCAATTTGTATTCCTTTTATTTCCTTTTCTTCTCTGATTGCTGTGGCTAAGACTTCCAAAACTATGTTGAATAACAGTGGCAAGAGTGGACATCCTTGTCTTGTTCCTGATCTTAAAGGCTTTCAGTTTTTCACCATTCAGAATGACGTTTGCTGTGGGTTTGTCGTATATGGCCTTTATTATATTGAGGTAGGATCCCTCTATGCCCACTTTCTGGAGAGTTTTTATCATAAATGGGTGTTGAATTTTGTCAAAAGCTTTTTCTGCATCTATTGAGATGATCATATGGTTTTTATTCTTCAGTTTGTTAATATGTTGTATCACATTGATTGATTTGCATATATTGAAGAATGCTTGCATTCCTGGGATAACTCCCACTTGGTCATGGTGTATGATCCTTTTAATGTGCTGCTGTATTCTGCTTGCTAGTATTTTATTGAGGATTTTTGCATCTCTATTCATCAGTGATATTGGTCTATAATTTTCTTTTTTTGTACTATCTTTGTCTGCTTTTGGTATCAGGGTGATGGTGGCCTCAAAGAATGAGTTTGGGAGTGTTCCTTCCTCTGCAATTTTTTTGGAAGAGTTTGTGAAGGGTGGGTGTTAGCTCTTCTCTAAATGTTTGATAGAATTCACCTGTGAAGCCATCTGGTCCTGGACTTTTGTTTGTTGGCAGATTTTTAATCACAGTTTCAATTTCATTACTTGAGATTGGTCTGTACATATTTTCTATTTCTTCCTGGTTCAGTCTTGGAAGGTTATACCTTTCTAAGAATTTGTCCCTTTCTTCCAGGTTGTCCATTTTATTGGCATAGTGTTGCTTGCAGTAGTCTCTTAGGAAGCTTTTGTATTTCTACGGTGCCAGTTGTAACTTCTCCTTTTTCATTTCTAATTTTATTGAATTGAGTCCTCTCCCTCTTTTTCTTGATGTGTCTGGCTAATGGTTTATCAATTTTATGTTTTCAAAAAACCAGCTTTCAGTTTTACTGAACTTTGCTATTGTTTTCTTTGTTTCTATTCATTTATTTCTGCTCTGATCTTTATGATTTCTTTCCTTCAACTTTGGGTTTCGTTTGTTCTTCTTTCTCTAGTTTCTTTAGGTGTAAGGTTAGATTGTTTATATGAGATTTTTTTTGTCTCTTGAGGTAGGCTTGTATTGCCATAAACTTCCCTCTTATAACTGCTTTTGCTACATCCCATAGGTTTTTGATCGTCATGTTTTTGTTGTCATTTGTCTCTAGGTATTTTTTGATTTCCTCTTTGATTTCTTCAGTGATCTCTTAGTTATTTAGTAACATATTGTTTAGCCTCCACGTGTTTGTGTTTTTTACATTTTTTTCCCTGTTATTGATATCTAATCTAATAGCACTGTGGTCAGGAAAGATGCTTCATATTATTTCAATTTTCTTAAATTTACTGAGACTGGATTTGTGACCCAAGATGTGAGCTATCCTGGAGAATGTTCTGTGCACACTTGAGAAGAAAGTGTAATCTGCTGTTTTTGGATGGAATCCTATAAATATCAATTAAATCTATCTCATCTATTGTGTCACTTAAAGCTTGCATTTCCTTATTAATTTCTGTTTGGATGATCTGTCCATTGGTGTAAGTGAGGTGTTAAAGCCCCCATATTATTGTGTTACTGTAGATTTCCTCTTTTATAGCTGTTTGCGGTTGCCTTATGTATTGAGGTGCTCCTATGTTGGATGCATATATGTTTATAATTGGTACATCTTCTTCTTGGATTGATCCCTTGATCATTATGTAGTGTCCTTCCTTGTCTCTTGTAACATTCTTTATTTTAAAGTCTATTTTATCTGATATGAGTATTGCCACACCAGCTTTCTTTAGATTTCCATTTGCATGGAATATCTTTTCCCATGCCCTCACTTTCAGTCTGTATGTGTACCTAGGTCTGAATTGGTCTCTTGTAGACAGCATATATATGGGCCTTGTTTTTGTATCCATTCAGCCAGTCTGGGTCTTTTGGTTGGAGCATTTAATCCATTCACGTTTTCGGTAATTATCTAAATGTATGTTCCTATTACCATTTTCTTAATTCTTATGGGTTTGTTTTTGTAGGTCCTTTTCTTCTCTTGTGTTTCCCACTTAGAGAAGTTCCTTTAGCATTTGTTGTAGAGCTGGTTTGGTCGTGCTCAATTTTCTTAGCTTTTGCTTGTCTGTAAAGCTTTTGGTTTCTCCATCGTACCTGAATGATATCCCTGCCAGGTAGAGTAATCTTGGTTGTGGGTTCTTCCCTTTCATCACTTTAAATATGTCATGCCACTCCCTTCTGGCTTGTGGAGTTTCTGCTGAGAAATCAGCTGTTAACCTTATGGGAGTTCCCTTGTATGTTATTTGTCATTTTTCCCTTGTTGCTTTCAATAACTTTTCTTTGCTTTTAATTTTTGCCAATTTGATTACTATGTGTCTCGGCAGGTTTCTCCTTGGGTTTATCTTGCCTGGGACTCTCTGCACTTCCTGGACTTGGCTGGCTATTTCCTTTTCCACGTTAGGGAAGTTTTCAACTATAACCTCCTTAAATATTTTCTCGGGTCCTTTCTCTCTCTCTTCTCCTTCTGGGACCCCTATAATGTGAATGTTGTTGTGTTTAATGCCGTCCCAGAGGTTTCTTAGGCTGCCTTCATTTCTTTTCATTCTTTTTTCTGTATTCTGTTCTGCAGCAGTGAATTCCACCATTTTGCCTTCCAGGTCACTTATCCTTTCTTCTGCCTCAGTTATTCTGCTATTGATTCCTTCTAGTGTAGTTTTCATTTCAGTCATTGTTTTGTTTACCTCTGTTTGTTTGTTCTTTAAATCTTCTAGGTGTTTGTTATTTAATTCTTCTAGGTCTTTGTTAAACATTTCTTGCATCTTCTCAATCTTTGGCGCCATTCTTTCCTGAGGTCCTGGGTCATCTTCATTATAATTATTCTGAATTCTTTTTCTAGAAGGTTGCCTATCTCCACTTCATTTAGTTGTTTTTCTGGGGTTTTATCTTGTTCCTTCATCTGGTACATAGCCCTCTACCTTTTCATCTTGTCTATCTTTCTGTGAATGTGGTTTTTGTTCCACAGGCTGCAGGACTGTAGTTCTTCTTGCTTCTGCTGTCTGCCCTCTGGTGGATGAGGCTATCTAAGAGGCTTGTGCCAATTTCCTGATGGGAGGACTGGTGGTGGGTAGAGCTGGCTGTTGTTCTGGTGGGCAGAGCTCAGTAAAACTTTAATCCACTTGTCTGCTGATGGGTGGGCCTGGGTTCCCTCCCTGTTGGTTGTTTAGCCTGAGAGGACCCAACACTGGAGCCTACCCTGGCTCTTTGGTGGGGCTAATGGCAGACTCTGGGAGGGCTCATGCCAAGGAGTACTTCCCAGGACTTCTGCTGCCAGTGTCCTTGTCCTCACGGTGAGACACAGCCACCCCCTGCCTCTGCAGGAGACCCCCCAACACTAGCAGGTAGGTCTAGTTCAGTCTCCTATGGGGTCACTGCTCCTTTCCTGCGTCCTGATGCGCATACTACTTTGTGTGTCCCCTCCACGAGTGGAGTCTCTGTTTTCCCCAGTCCTGTCGATGTCCTGCAGTCTAATCCTGCTAGCCTTCAAAGTCTGATTCTCTAGGATATCCTCCTCCCATTGCCAGACCCCCAGGTTGGGAAGCCTGACGTGGGGCTCAGATCCTTCACTCCAGTGGGTGGACTTCTGTGGTATAAGTGTTCTCCAGTTTGTGAGTCACCCACCCAGCAGTTACGGAAGTTGATTTTATTGTGATTGCGCCCCTCCTACCATGTCATTGTGGCTTCTCCTTTGTCTTTGGATGTGGGGTATCTTTTTTGGTGAGTTCCAGTGTCTTCCTGTCGATGATTGTTCAACAGTTTGTTGTGATTCTGGTGCTCTCGCAAGAGGGAGTGAGAGCACATCCTTCTATTCTGCCATCTTGAACCAATCTCGCATTCAGTGTTATTTTCAATCACACCTTCAATAAAATTTATACCTGACACTTCCTTCAAAGACAGCACACAGAAATTCTGAAAGCTGCCTGCAAACCTGCAGTTGAGGATTTCCAGACCTCCGGAGCCTGAGTGCTCAAAATATCTAACTTCTCAGGGCAATCTCCGTGCTAAATCAGAGATTACCAGGAACAGGGCCCTACTCATTTCAGAATATCAATAGTGTTTTTTATGCTGTTTTTTTCCTGTGAACAGATATGTATTGACTTCTTACTGTGTACTAAGTACTGTTGTCACTTAGAATATATATAAATTTTAAAAACATATCACGTATCTTCAAGGTTATCTCAATGTAGTTAGAAAGAGAGAAAGACATGTAAATAAACAAATGCAATAAAGAGAGTATTGTACATATAAGTATCCACATGGTATCAGAAGTATACAAGGGGAAAAAGTATCAATTCTGCCAGAAAATATCAGAATAGTATGTATAGAGTCAGAAACCCTTTAATCAAGTTGTAAATAATAATAGCAATGAGAACAGCAGCAAGGCAGGTGAAATATACTATGCTTATCTCACTTAATCCTCTTGACATCCTATATGATAGGTACTATTATTATCCCAACTTTACAAATTAGAAACTGAGGAACAGTGCGATTAATTAACATTAACCCATAGCTAGTAAACAATGGAGCTGAGACTTGAACCCAGGGTTTTCTGACTCCAGAGCAGACATCCTTAAATATTGCAGTATCAGAAATATTTCAGATGACACACATGCTGTTAGGAGAGGGAAACTTACAGATAGAGACCTAAAGAGAGAGAGAGAGAGAAATTAAATACAATAATTTCTCTGGGTAAGTGTTAATATCCCTAACAGAAAACTGAATATGAGAAGCGAAGCAAAGATGTAGTGAAGATAAGAAAGATGATGTGCCAGATTTTGACCATACTGAATTTTAGTGTCTGCGAGACATCCAGGGGCAGTGCCTATGAGTCAGAGGATGTATGAGTCAGAGTTTAGGAGACATGCTGAGCTCAGGCATGCGGTTTACTCTCTAGGTCCCAGATGTGTCTCACCTGCATGCACATTTGAAATATAAAAGTGGTTAAAACTATGCTTCTAAGAAGAATGTATAGTATGAGAAGAGGGGCAACAATAGGGATCTGAGAAATATCATTATTTAGACTAAAATAGAATAGTAGTTTAAAATCCCGTTTTATGAGCTCTCACAATCTCTGTGTACTTTTTCTTTATAATATTATCAATGGTGCAAATTTACAATTGTTGACAACTTATTTGAATAATTTCTTATACTCAATGAATCAAGCCCCCTGGGCTTAGGGGTTAGCTTTTGCTAACCATTCATTATATTTCAAGTACTTAGCATGATGTCAGCACATGATAGGTGCTCAATACTGAATAAATGAGGAAGGGAAACAGATAAACTCATTAGAAATATGGAAAGAGAGGCATGATAGAGTGCTGTCAAGAGATTCCAAGGTTTCTAGAATAGAATATACAGTTAGAATAGAAATGAATCTTTGAAAACCATTTGGCCATCCTCACTATAACACAAGAAGAAGCACTATAACAAGAGAGCAGAAAGCCCTAAGAGGGCAATAACCTAGATGAAACTGAAAAAGAACTGAGTAAAATAAGGGAGAATTAAAAGAAATCTAAAAGTACAACACAGGATCAATATGTCTATTGGAAGCAATAAATGGAAGAATAGACACTGCAAAAACCTGTTATTGAAATATATAGGGCAAACTTGAGAAGCTTCATCAAAAATATAGAGGAAAAGGAAAGGCATTAAAGCTATGCAAATACTAAGAATAAAAAATGGACACTCAACGTAACAATCATGGATATCCTTTAAAATAAGCAAAACAATTAAACAGAAGCAACATCAAAATTATAATTGATGAAAACTTTTCTGATTTTAAAAAAATGAATATGCAAATAGATGTGGCTCACCAGATCTAAATAAAATCTAAGAAAGGTATTCTACATGCAAACACTCCTGAGTAAATTCTTGAGTTACCAACAGAAATAAAAATCCTCTGATAATCCAGAAATTTCCTTTAAATAGAAATGTAAAAACTATTCTTAAAATAAAATAAACATGGTGAATAATGCATACATTAATAATGATAAATTGTATCCAAACCTCTAGTTTTTAATCAACTAGACATGTTGTAAGGAAAAGAGAAGAGGAGAGGGTTTCAGATGCAACTTCAAAATGTTTAATAAAATTCTTTATCTCACTTTCAGGGGACTTCAAAGATCCTATTTCATTCCTGACTTTGATAACTAGATAAATATAGCTTCAAAGAACTGCCCCCCTCCGTGTCCCAATCAATTCCAAAAAGCAGAAACTGCACAGTTCACATTTTCTAACTGCAATCCACTAAGGCTTGAAACCTTTTTTTAAAAATGTTTAACGGAGAAAAATTAAATCTTGGTAACTGAAAATACTCTTAACATTCTCCTAAATAACCACTGATTCAAAGCCAATCTATAATGAGAGACTACTTGAAAAATAATAAAAATGGGGCCATAATATCAAAACCTGTGATTGATTTCCAGGTCTGATTTCAGATATAAATTCAAAGTTTTCAATGCTTTTTCAGCATTATTTGTAATATTAAAAATTGAAACAGCATAACAAAAATAAGGCAATAGTTATTATTCAAATATTAAAGCATATTTTTAAATATTTTTAAATGGCATAGAAAAAAGTTCACAAAATAGTATAATGTGTAAAATGTAGTATCAAAAACTAAGTATATTACCATATGTGGTTAAATGAGAGGTGACATGCAATAATAACTTCTCTGAAAATTCAGAGAGAATTAGAAAGTAAAGGAATAGAGAAATAACTGCATAAATATATCTGAGAAAAGCAAAATTTTTGACCAAATATACTTTCTATATGTCAAATCATTTTTTAAAAAAGTTTAGATCTGGCTGATGTATATTTTAAACGTCTTACCCTCAATACAATTTTCTAAACAAGCATATAAAATTTTCAGTACTCAGTGTGTTGATATTATTTTCTTTTCAATATGCTAAAATTAATCTACTATGGTTGTGACCAATCTTAGGAAAAATCATACATCTAATCTCTATGGAGTTGTAACAGAGACAAATGATTTGATCTCCATGGACATAGATGTCATTGCATATTCTAAAGATAAGTTTTAAGAGCAAGAACTGAAAATGGATAGACCATATTAGGTCAAATCTCATTATAACTATCTCTAAAAAAACCTATGAGACAAAACAAAGTTAATAGTAGTAAGTGAGTAAAAAGAGAAATCGGATTTTCTAATGAAATAGAATCCTGCAGTTCATTTCATTTATGGCAATTATTTCACTTAGACCTGGTAGAAAGTCTTCAGTAGCCAACAAATTCGATATGAAAATTGGTGCTATTTAACAAAGAATCCAGAATTCACAATAACACTAGCTTTTAAAATTAATACCAGGCATTGAATATTAAGGTCAATGTCAGCACACATCCATTCAAAGTTGCGAGCTAAGTCAGTTTTACTAGAGATCTGTGCCAATAGCACACTTTGTGCCTGCCCAGGATTTTATTTTTTGTTTTAATTTTTACTGAAATATAGTTGATTCACAATGTTGTGATAATTTCAGATCTACAGCAAAACGATTCAATAAACATATATATATATATGTTTATTTCTCCCTTCAATGAGAGCAGCATCAGTACTGCCAAGTACATTAAGGTATAGTAAGGCATACATAAAACAGAAGGTAATTATAGTGTACTGTGAAAGTTCATAATTTGCAACCCTCAAAAGGGAGGGGAAGGGCTTCCCTGGTGGCGCAGTGGTTGGGAGTCCGCCTGCCGATGCAGGGGACACCGGTTCGTGCCCCGGTCCAGGAGGATCCCACATGCCGCGGAGCGGCTGGGCCCGTGAGCCATGGCTGTGGGCCTGCGCGTCCGGAGCCTGTGCTCCGCAACGGGAGAGGCCACAGCAGTGAGAGGCCCGCATATCACTAAAAAAAAAAAAAAAAAAAAAAAAAAAAAAGGGAGGGGATATCTGTGTATGTATGGCTGATTCATTTTGTTGTGCAGTGGAGGCTAACACAACATTGTAAAGCAACCATACTCCAATAAAAATTAATTTTAAAAAAGTATATGTAGATTTTAGTAATCACAGTAGATAAATATTACTTCTGGAATATTTACATGAAACTTCACAAAGAATCAGCCTGTGAATAAAAGCTTCAAAACATGAATTTTTTGTTCACTGGCTTATCTCTCCTTTTCCAGTCATTATATGAAAGGTCCTTACAAGAAGTGACAAGAAAAGGACCATCACATTTTTATAGTAGCAGATAAAATTCACTACTTATACTGCTTTCCTCTCCCCTCTGTGCATGGTAGGCAGAATAACAGCCACACAAAGAATGCATGTCTAACCGTAAATATGTTAAGTTACACAGCAAAGTGGGAATGAAGGTTGCAAATGGAGTCAAACTTGCTAATCAGCTGACCTCAAAATGGGGAGATTATCCTGGATTGTCTGAGTGGTATTATCACAAGGGTCCTTATAAGTGAAATAGGGAGGCAGGAAAGTCAGTTAGAGAGACTATTGAAGATGCTACACTGCTGGCTTTAAAAATGGATTGGAAACCATGAGCCAAAGAATGCAGGCAGCCACCCAAAGCGTACAAGCAAGGAAGCAGATTCACTCCTAGAGCCTCCAGAAGGCACTCAACACCCCATCATCTTGATTTTAACCCAGTGAAACCTGTGTCAGACTTCTGACCTCCACAGAATTGTGATATAATAAATTTGTGTTGTTTAAGCCTCTGTTTGTAGTAATTTGAAGCAATTCTTACACTGAAGGAGGATACTAATAAAAGTCCTAAGGAAAATAACTGCAGAAGTTTGCCTTCTCCTCAAATGGTAACCATGAGAAAAGAAAGGTGTTTCTTGGAGTTATGGCTATTTGGGAAAATTAAATAAATTTATAATTTTATGTGAGAACATGTATTTTAAAAGGAAAATTACACTTTAATCATCAGTCTATGTATTGTCAATGCAAAGGCTTATTTATCTAAGGTTAAACTTCACATAGACAGTTAACACTTATACATAACAAATGAATTTCAAGTTTCAGGTACTTTCAATTTAATTGTTACTCTGAATGTTTTAAAACTTTATCATTTTATAAGCTTCTATATGAAAATGTTCCATTTTTACTTTCCCTCTATATTTTCATGTCTTCTCCAATGGGTTCTCTTGTGTCTTTGCTCCCATATCGTCACTCAGTGACATGAAAATACAGAGGAAGTTAATTTGTTATTTACACAAATTAACTTCTCTCATATTTTTGGTCTTCCCTTTCTTCTTCATACTTCCTGCACACATTTCCTTGATCCTGTATCTTTATGCCACCCCTTTGGCATCAAACGTGGTTCTGAGTTTCAACCAACCAGCCAACCAACAAATAAACAAATTTTGGCCAATTTAAAGAGAAACAATTTACTAAAAATGTATTATCAGAGATGATACCAAGTGCTGGTGAGAGTGAAGAGCAACTCTCCTTGCAGGGCTGATGGAAATATTAATTGGTAACATCATTCTGGCAAATTGTTTAGAAATGTATTTGTGGACTATGAAGGGAAAAAACACCTAAACCGTGCTGAAAAGCTACTCCTATGAAGACACCTCTATCACCGGCCTAGGGTACAGACAACAGAACCTACAGTGCCACCACTAACAACTTAGCTTTCTGGACACTTCACAGAACAAGGGTAACTGCTGCCTCTGTGGCCTGCGTGTAGCTACTGCTTCTAACGCCAACTCAACAGTGGTCCCAGACCCTGCCCCATAAAATAGATTACCTAAAACACAGGAAAAGGTTTCAAAGGCCGAGTAACCAAAAGGCAACCAAATGTTCCATATTTCTCCTATCACATCTTACACCTGCAACTATCTCATTTTGACTATCTTTTTACCTCAAAAATTTCTTACTTAATAATCTTATGTGTCTTAACAGAATCAACCCCCACCTGCATACCAAAGGCTCCCAAATTTGTGCCTCTGGCTTGGCTATTGTGGGACTTCAACCAAGTCTCAGTGTGGGTTCTTTTTCAGATCAAATATCATTTTCTGTTAAAAAAAAAAATTTCCTGTCTTGGCCACTCACACACATATCTAGAGAATGTGAATCTCCTTTCACATACAAACTGGGATTACTTATGCTCTGTTCTCACTGGAGACCTCAGTCATCACTAACCTGCTATCTGACTAGTTTCCAAAGCTTGGCTGAGAGAGCTAATATTTAAGAAACACATTCTGAAGGGTAGATAAATATTTATTGTTCAAAATTCTTCACTTTATCCTTGTATGAAACTACCTATCCAGAATAATGACACTCTGACCTCCCAAAGAATTGCTTTTATTATATAAAATTGATTTAAAAAAATAATAATTACCTGGGGAAATCTTTTCTTGGCAAAACAGATATCAAGGTTATAATTATAAAATTTACTCCATACTCTCACACAAAATTTCTCATGATAAATTTTTCTTACAATGTCCAGAAATAAAGGTTGTTTCTTATGAAGAAATTTACGCTTGTTACCACAATAAAACAAAACTATGCAACCCCATTTATTCTGTTTGCCCATTTTCGCACTCAGTTGTGTTACTGTTCATCACCAGTTGTGTTGATGCTTGTGTCTCCTGCTCTACCTTTACTTCATAGTTATTATTTTTAACTTTTTATTAATTTAATCAAAATTATCTACTGCATTTCTAGGATAAGCCAAGCACTCTTCTAAGTGCTGAGTATACAATAGGGAAGACATAACAGACAAAAATCCCTGTCATTGTGGAATTTGCATTCCACTAGAGAAAAGACTGAAAATAAATATGCAAGATATATAACACAGGCATACCTCATTTTATTATGCTTAATAATAAAATTGAAGATAATTCATTTTTCACAAATTGAAGGTTTGTGGCAATGCTGCAATGCTGCATCAAGCAAATCTACTGGTACCATTTTTCCAACAGCATTTGTTCACTTCATGCCTCTGTATGACATTTTGGTACTTCTCACAATATTTCAAACCTCCCACCAGCAAAAAGATTATGATATGCTGAAGGCTCAGAAAATGGTTAGCATTTTTTAGCAAAAAAGTATTTTTTAATTAAGGTAGTACATTGTTGTTTTAGACATAATGCTACTGCATACTTCATAGACTACAGTATAGTATAAACATAACTTTTATATGCATTAGGAAATCAAAAAATTCATGTAACCCACTTTATTGTAATATCCACCCTACTGTGGTGGTCTAGAACCGAACCTACAATATCTGAAGTATGCCCATATATGAGATGGTGGTAAGTGCCATGGAGAAAAATAAAGACAGAAAAGAAGGATTGAACATGAGAGGACTTAACAAATTTTAAACATGGTAGTCAACTGAAAGGTGACAATGGAGAAAGGCCAGCGAGGCAAGAGTGGAAGGAGCAAGGAGGCGAGGAGGAGGGTAGAAAGAACTAAGAAAGGCCAAATCATATGAAGTCTTTTACTCTTAGATGGGAAGCCAGTGAGAGGCTTTGAACAGAGAAGCAACATGGTAAGACTTCAGTTTTAAAAGAATAGGTCTGACTACTATGGGAAAACAATCAGTAGCTGAAGGAGAGAGAAGAGTTAAATGGCTACCGCAAATCAAGAGTGGCTTGGATCACACAGAAGGATATGATCAAGAGGAGAGTTTGATAAAATACAAAATAATTCATGAAAATTCATGAGAAATTTAAGGATGGGTAAAACTTAGAGGGAAGAGAAAGTATCAGAGAACCAGAATGGCTTTAGATTTCTTTACAACACTGGATGGTAGAAGAAAATAGAGGAATGCCTTCAAAATTCTGGAGGAATTTTTTTCAAACTAAACCCAGCCCAAAAGCAGAATAAAAGACACTTTAACATGGTAGAACCACCATACAACCTCTTTCGGGGAGCAACTGGAGAAATGTGCTCTAACAAAACAAAAGAGCAAACCAAGAAAGCAAAAGGCACGGGATTCAGGAAATGATGGCTCAAACCAGGACAGTAGGAAAGAAAATCTACAGCTTGACAGCAATGCATCACAGCAGTCCCAGAAAGCAACAAGTCCAATTCAGGCAGGAGGAAGGAGTTCTTCAAGATCGCCTTTACCGGAAATAACAGACTTGATAAATAGATTACATGATAAATGATATAATGGAGTATATGGAAAAATAAGGATATATATGTTTTTAAAAGTAGGCAACTAAAAATAAGGCCATTATTTACTGTAACTATAGTGTACTTAACTCAGCAAACAGTATTTACATTGTCATGATGATGTACACATAGATTATAGAGTTAATTAAAAATAGTAATAGAACTACATTAAGAGAATGGGGAAAGGGAGGTAGAAGTACACGGGAGCCAAACACACATATCATAAAAAGCAGTCAATATATAACTACCAAGACTGATCAGTAAATACACAACAGTAAAAACATCATATAGAAATATGTGTAAATCACAGAAGAAAGAACTAAACTACTGACCTAGAGATTGAAATTCGATGGACAATAAAGGAACATACTGTTTTTCACCATAATCACTTCTGGTGTTATTTTAAAACTCTTATAGTTTTAAAATTCTAATATAAAGAGATAAAATCTTTTGAGGAAGCCAGGTGGCATCATACTTGCCCTTTCCCATTGTCTGTGACCATTATAGAGCTTCTAAATTTTTACTTCCAAAACTAACATGATTCTTTCAGGATTTTTCTGTACTGATCAAGGAATTAAGTTTTGGATTTTTCATAATGTAAAGGAAAGAAAATGGACTTTGAGGTCAGAAAGACCATATTTTAATCCTATCCTTTCCATTTAACAAGGTGCTAATTAATTAACCTCTATGAACCTCACTTTCTTCATATGTAAAGTGAGGATAATACTCATATGTAAAGTGAGGATAATTCTTAAACTTTCAAGAATTTTTATGAGGAAAAAAAAAAAAACAAACCTCATGACCCAGGCAAGCACTTAGCATTTCCAAGTACTCAGCGGGCATGCCAAAAGTGTATCTTGCTTGAATAGATTACTGGCATAAACTGTGAAATGAGAGTATGACATGGAGCTTTCATAAAGGCCACAAAGAATATAAAGCCAAAGTTACACATTTCACCTCTGTCTTCATCTATGCATATCATTTAGTCAATAATCATTTACTGAGTGTCTTGTATGTGGAAGGATTCCTAGGTGCTAGGAATCCAAAGATACCTATTTACTGACCTCAGAGGGTGGAAAATGTAGCTGTAGGAACAAATGCATGAGAAAAAAATTATTTAAAAATGCAGTAAGAAACTCTTATTCTAGAGACTTTGTTACATTGACCAGATATGTTGATCTTTTGTGATCAACTTTCTAATTCAAAAATCAATTTATGTGTAGATTATAAAGACTGCTGGTATTCGAACTGGGCTCCTAAAAAGTCAGTATCATTCTGGGGGACCACATAAAGGATGTGCAGTTAGGAATCTAGTTCCTCATTCCTTACCCCATCCCAGTGTAAGCAAAGCAATTCTGATTTTATCATTTTTACATAATGAGGTTCAATATAATAGCTTACTGACAGGTTCAATATAATATACTGTTGTCCAAAGAACAACAAACAAAGCTTGAAAGTAGCTGCTAATTATTTCACTAAAGCAAACTACTCAGGTTAAAATATCATATAATTATGCACATATAATCTTTAAATTTTACCAAGGGTATTGTGGGAAGGTCTTTCTGCCCAAGTGACATTTGATCTAAGATGTGCAGAATGAAAAGCAACAACTATTCAAAGAATCCAGGGAAGAGCATTCCATGCCATAGGAATAATCAGTGCAGAAGCCCTGAGTCAGTAAAGGGTAGAGAACAGTTTCAAGGAAGAAAAAAGACAGCAAGTTTGGCTGAATTACTGTACATGAAGGGGAAAGTGGAACAGATGATGCTGGATCAGCAGGTGGGTTTCAGATAGTCAGGGCCTTGCAGGCCATAGTAAAGAGTTTGTATTTTATTCCACAAGCAATGAGAAGTCACCGAAGGACAGGGGAGTCTTTATGAAAAATTACTGTGGCTTCTATGTGATAACGGATTGTAAGGGAGCAAGAGGAGGAAAAAGAAACCAGTTTACAGATAGCACTACAGTTAAAGGGGGAAAGCATGGTATCTTGTCTTAGGGTGACAGCAATGGAGTTACAGAGACATGGATATATTTTGAAGACAGAATCTTCCTGAATTCACTGGTGGACTGGATGTGGTAGATAAGGAAAGAGAAAAATCAAAGATATTTCCCCTAATTTTGTGAACAATGGATAGTGCCATTGACTGAGACAGTGAACACTGGAGGGGAGATAAGTCTGGGGAAAAACACCAAGAGATCTGTTTTGGACATATTAAGTTTGAGATGCCTGTTTGACAACCCAGTAGATAAGCAGGTAGCCAGATATTTTAATAGTAATAACAACAATAATAATAATAGCTAAGAACTATTGAGCACTTCTATTACATAAGAGCTACTATTCTGAGTGTTTTACATCTATCACTTACATTATAATTTATCCCTTAAAACAACTTATGAAGTAAATACTATTAATACTATCCTTATTTTATAAATGGGAAACTAAGGCACAGAGAGAATAAGTAACTGGGTCATACAATTGTATGGAGCTGGAAACTAAGCCCAGATGGTCAGGCCCCAAGGTCCGTCATCTTAACTTCTACTCTTCATGGCTCACAGGACTCGGGCCGAGGAAAGCAGTCTCAGTTATAAACAGATATTTAAGAGTTATTCATTAATTCATCAACTTTTTCATTCAAAATGTATTAATTGAGCACAAGCTCTGTTTGTGCCAAGCTCTGCTCTAATCAATAAAACAGATAAAAGTCTGGAGGAAACTCACATCAGATGGTTATGAGTGTTATGAAGAAAACTAAAAATGTGTAAGGACAGTAGAAGTTCCTAGAGTTGGAGTATTATTTTATATAGCAAAGCCAAGATGGTCTCTCTGAGAAGGCGACATTTGAGCAAAAAGATAAAGTGAAGGTGCAAGCTGTGCATGTATCCTGATAGACGGAAGTATCACAGTAACTACAAAGGCCCTGGGGCAGAAGTACACTTAGCATGTTCCACCTTCTAGTACTAGGACCTAAAGAGGGCCTTTGAACTTGACCTATCCCTGACAGCATTCCTCCTTAAGGGGGAAATATGTGCCTGGATATGGGGTGCAGGGAGTTGCAGGAAAGGGGTGGGGGGGTGGTGAGGTGGGAGGTGGAGGGCAAGAATAGCAAAGAGCAGAGCCCTGGGGTCCCCCTACCGGTCTATATGCCCCAGTTTGCTTAACCAGTTTTCTGCCTTCTTCTATTATGACTAAGTATCTACCTTAAAAATATTCTGAGAACTAGAAACATTCCACACTCTTTCCATTCTTTTCCCTTCCAACCTGCCTCAGGTTAAACTCTCCCCTACAATCCAGCTCTGAAACCATGTCTTGCTCACTTCAATATCTGCTGACAAACTTCTTGGATGCGAACTGCCTGCCTATCTGGACATCTAAGATTACTGATGTTGAATTATCTCTCATTGCACATTCTCACTGATCACTGTTAGACCCTCCAGGAAGGACTCTTTGCCTACTCATTGACAGAAATTCTGGATATCATTTTTGCCTCCTGGATTTCCTCCCAGCACCTGCAACTGCTCATGTACTCCAAACACCTGCTCTATTCCTATAGTTCAATCTAATTTCAGATTTCTATTCTTCCTATACAGCACTATCCTGTTACAGTAGATAGGCAATAACTGGCCATACCTAAACTACATCTATAGCTATTCTTAGAATTGATTTGAAAATGTTATTTACCATTATTGAAAAGAGTAAAGCAACTATTACTTCAAACTGTAAGACCCTGGAGAGCAGTGTTATGTCTTAATTGCTTTTAATCCCCAAGGCCTAGCCCACCCCTGGCATAGAGTAGATGCTCAGTAAATGTTTTTAGATGGACAGAATAAATGAGTGACACTTTCAGGCATTTGCAAACTAAGCTAAATGCCATGGGGATGGTAGCACAGTCCTGCCTGACTTTATTTTTCAAGTGGTAACATTAGACCAACAATTTTTCCAAATTTTCACCAATCAAGCTGACTTACTATAGGCTTCTGCTACTGCCCTTTCCAAAAGAAAGGCAAGAGTGATCAACCTGTAATTTAGAGGTTCAAGGATTGTCACTAACATCTTTTGAGGATATGTCATGAGTCATGAGGTGGAAGGAACTAAAAGTGGACCCTGGGATAACAAAATTAGCTTCTTTCTAAGGTAAATGGAGACTTTTTCTAGTGTCGTAATGCCTTCATGACATTTCCCAGGCACCTGAATGATCTGATCGTTTCTCTTGCCAAGGGTTTTCTCAAGAGGAAAAAAAAAAAGGTAAATAAAAGAGGTCTGTCCATTTGGTAATAAATTGCCTTGAGTTCCATATGGATGTTTGCATTTAAAAGGTAATGGTTTTAAATGGCAATTACAAGGATTGATATGAGTTCTTAATAGGCAGAAAGGTAGTCAGATATGTTTAAATAATTTACATATTTATATCACAAGTCATGGGGGAAAAATAATCTTACTTAAAACTGGCCAAAAAAAAATGGCAAAAATGAAACTACCTAGGAACTATTGTAGGCTTAAAGCATCATACTGGCTGTATGACTATGACATCAGTTACTAATGTTTAAATGTCATTTAAAAATGAATTGCTATGGTTTTTAACAAAAGACCTCTGTTTTGCCTGGTTTTCTTCTTACTCAACTTATTCATCAATCATTACCGAGAGCCAGCTATGTAACAAGCACTCTGCTAAGCACTAATAATAGAGAGAAGCACAACGGCTCTAACCTCAAGAATTCTTATTCCAGTTAAGTAAAAACTGTTATGAGCCATTGTAATTATTATCTCATATTTTACTAAATTAACAAGGCTGACCAGCTAGTTGGGAGACAGAGAGACCCAATCAACTTGCTTATTCAACAATTTGTGGTACAATATATGGATTATCTATATAGGTTATCTCTCCTCCATTTCAGTCCTGCTGCTTAATATTTCACTTTTTACTACTCAATAACATGCTCATGAGAAAATGGGCTAGGAAAATTAAAAGAGGTTAGCTAAATTATTCTTCAACTGATAGATTAGGAAGAAAGATTTTCATGTTTAACTAATATATATGTATAAAATCCTTTTGTATGTATATCCATAGGAAAAAAATAATAGCCCAAAAGAAATATAAATAAAAGATATAAACTGATAATTCACAGAAGATGTTCAGCCTTATTATAGTAAAGAGATGTGACTTTAAACAGTAAGATGCCATGTTTCACCTGTTGCACTGATAACATTTTTCAAACTTGATAATGTCTAGATGCTAAGAATATGACCAAAACAAGGTCTCATATATTACTGTAGGAGCAAACAATTTAGATAATGTTTTAGGAAGAGAATTTGGCAATATTTACCAAAAATTTAAATGCATATATTTTTTGCTCAGTAATTCTACTTTTAGAAATTCATCCTACTTACACCATCTCTCAGAACAAGAGGCTGTTCATTTAGGCTTTGTTTCTAATAGCAAAACTGGACATAATCTGAATTATGATCTTTTAAAAAAGGGGAATGGCTAAATAAAACATTTCACATACCATATAATACTATGTAGTGATTTAAAGTAATGAGGCTAAGCTTGTGTACTGACATGGAATGATATCCCTTATATAGCTTTAAATAAAGGGAAAGCAAGTTGCAAATGATGTTCTATATGAATCCATTTTTTTGAAAAAAAAAGCTAACAAGCCTATATGTGCATGTGCTTATGTGTTTATGTTTAGAATAAGTCTAGAAGGATATTTATGAACCATTAAGGTAGACTCTCTATGAAGAATGAGATTGTAGCACGAGAAGGGAGGAAGAGCACATGTGTACCTCATTTGATTGTCACTAATGCCTATTACTTTATAACTTATTTATATTTTAACCACTCTTTTCCTCTCCATTAACAGAGGAGGAAAAATTTTTTAAATTTAGATAAGAAGCTGAAACCACAGTGTAAAAAGTACTCACCATAATCTTCAGGTTCTGTGTTTGTATTGATGCATATATGGGAAGCCTCTGCCCTAAAATCCCATGCTTTGACACCTGAAGCAGAGAGGGATGCTACCTGTGAGTACTGTTGTTTGTTGCTGTTGTTGTTTTGTTGTTCCTTTAGCACTCTGGGGGAGCTGTATGGCATTTCTCAACCTGGTCACTAAAAGTTGGTTAACAACACTGCCACAAACCTCCTGGGGGGTGCAACATGGCAGACAGGCAGGTAGGAAAACTAGGAGAAAAAAGAACTCCTGAAAACATCCTGAAATAGTGTCATCCTGTTACGGAGCCCAAGCTTGTACTGCTCCCCATACAACAGGCCAATAAATAAAGAGACGAGTTGTTGGGGCAAGGAACAGCAACCTTATTTGGAAAGGTTGGAAAGGCAGCAGACCAAGAAGATGGTAGACTACTGTCCCAAAGAACCATCTTACCCAAGTCAGAATTCAGGCTGCTTTTATACTAAAAGGGGAGGGGGTGTGGTTGGTTGCTGCAAACTTCTTGGTGTCAGAATCCTTTGTTCTTGCATCTGTCCACTTAGGTCAGGTCATGATGTTCATGTAAACCTCCAACAAGACAAATGTTATTCTCTGTTCTATAACTTTTTACCTCTATATGAATGGAAAAGTGTTATGTTGCTACCTTTAAAAGTCAGCCTTGAGAATGGGTTATCCAGTATATTTCAAGCTGTAGGCAACATTCTTAACTTATAGCAAAAACAATAGAATACAAAGGTTAAATTAAAAGAAACAGATCCACTATGGAGTCAGATTTATTCTTCCTTATTACAATCCTGTATAAGTAAAAGCATTAATTATTCACAAATGCTAAGTTATATTTAAACATGAGAATTAACAAATGAACAACTCATGAACTTAAATTCTACCTTTTTTTTTTTTTTGGCTGCACCACACAGCTTGCAGGATCTTAGTTCCCTAACCAGGGACTAAACCCGCACCCTCAGCAGTGAAAGCACAGAGTCCTAACCACTGGACCACCAAGGAATTCCCTAACTCATGAATTTAAAATTGCAGGCGTAGAATCCATTTCCATATAGGGAAATATATGCACAAATAATAATAAAACTGGCTTTAAATCCCAGTTATTTTTCCTTTATTCTACTATTTTAAGCTTTCCTATAGAATTGAGCTACATACTTTCACTCCAAACAAATCTCTGTTGTACAGAAATCTATAAGAAATGTAGCTCCCTTTTGAACCTTAATTTTACCTTAACCTACTTAAGAATTCTTTCTTTTCATTACATTGTAGATATCTTTTTTCAGTCTTAACCAATTTGTGAGTTGGTGTTCACTTCTTGACCTACATATCTTTTGGTGTTTTTAAACACGAATGATTAAACAAGAAAACTCTATGAATCAAAAGGATTGGCTTCAAATCCTGACTCAGCAACTTCTAGTTGTGTGTTTTGGACAAGGTACTTAAGACTCAATTTCCTCATCTGTTACATAGTTAATAGTGGTGCTTACTTTATTGTTCATGTGGATTCCCTAAGAGAATGCAGGTAAAGGGCATCCCACACAGTAAGTGTTTACTGAAGTATTATTATAACCACTCCCCTCAAATAGATAATGTAGTTGTGCATTAGCTCACACATGATGTTACACTGGTTAGTCTTTATCTTAAAAAAGAAATGCAAAACATATTACACTAAGTGAGAGCTGTTTAAAAACAAACAACTTTATCTAATTGTCTGAATTCTTTTAAATACCTTTAAAAATGCCTGGAAATACTTTCTTCTAAAATTTTAAATGTCGGCAGGAGTCACACAGATGAATGGCAGTCTTCAGAGGCTATAGTACACCCCCTTTCCATTCTGACAGATTTACTGTGAGCCAGGCTTCTAATATTACCAGTCCTCCCAAGCAGGCCCCCAACCATGTTCTCAGTGGATCTTGATTAGAGAGAAACAAATAAGACAGGCAAATGTAGACACAATTAGATGACAGGGTTAATTCCCATTTCCCAAGCCTGGAAATAGTCTGCTGCCTTGTTCCCATTCTCCTCCACTGGCAACTCTGTACTCAAGAATGGGAGAGAAATTGGTGTTTCCCTCCAGCAGTTGGCCCAGATGCACTCCCCAAGAACTGCTGTTTCATGCTTCTTGAGGTATGGGGTGAAATGTTATACAACCTAAGAATGGGGCACACAGCCAAAAGCTGCATTGCCCAATTCGATGTTACCGAAGACTCAAAAGTGGGACACAAAAGACCCTTGCAACTTTATCCTTATGAGGCATACCTGAGGTATGCAAGTACACAAAAGCATTATTGAATTGTAGGATTCTCCTTGTAAGATTATAACAAGATTGCTTTTGTGAAGTATTTTTCAGGCTACTAGATATTTCTTTCTAAAAGCAGCTACTTATAAGATCTTGAGATAGGCAAATTCTGCAAGAGTTCTTCCTTCCTAGCATCTTAAAACAACACTGCATTTCTTTTTCCAAATTACGTAAGTTGACAGCCATATTGTTAAATTAAATGATGGCAGCCTTAATAATGTTCTTTTTTTTTTAATTTATTTATTTTATTTATTTATTTTTGGCTGCGTTGGGTCTTCATTGCTGCACGGGCTTCTCATTGCAGTGGCTTCTCTTGCTGTGGCGCACGGGCTTAGTTGGTCCATGGCATGTGGGATCTGCCCGGACCAGGGCTCAAACCTGTGTCCCCTGCATCGGCAGGTGGATTCTTAACCACTGTGCCACCAGAGAAGTCCCTATAATGTTTTTATTTTCAGTCATGTGATTATTGTTCTACATTTTACCTTCTTCCTAAGAGCAACATGATCAGTACAATATATCTTTTCTCCAGAAAAGTTTAACAGCTTCCAGAATTTTCTTGGATATTCTACAATAATTATTATAATAGTAGTAATAGTGGCTGACATTTATTGTGAGATTACTAATGACAAACACCATTCTAAGTGCTTTACATAAATTAACTTACATAATCTTCATAACAACCCTACCAAGTAGGCACTATTATTATTCCCATTTTACAGAGGAAGGAACTAAAGCATAGAGAGGTTTAGTAATTTCCCATAGTTACAGCTGGTAGCTGGGGAAACCTAAATTCAAACCCCAGCAGTCTGGCTCCAGAGTCTGCATTCTGAAATTCTAGGCCATGCTGCCTGGCTATCCACAAACAAGATGCACCTGTGATCAGACAAGGGTCTGATGAAGGTAAACACTGCAGTATTGGTTCTTGTTACATTGCAAGCTATGCTAACCACTACCCCCACAAGCTTCACCCCCAAAAATGAACAGTGAAGGAAGTAAAAGCCCATTTCAAATATGCATATTTTTAATCTTACGTTTTTCTGAATAGTATATGGTTGTGCCATTTTGATTCATATTTCTACCTCCTAAAAATACAGCAGTCAGACATGCATTCATTTTAAAAATTTACTCTGAATTTTGTAAAAGTCCAAGATATGACACTTTATCCAATGTATTCTGAAACCATAAAATAGCATATTTTATAAGTGTATAAGTGTATACTTATACACTTAGTGTATAAGTGTATAAGAGTGTAATAGTGTATAAGATCAATTATTCTGATTCACACTAAAGTCTTACAAGGCCTCAGGCTCAGCATACATCCTTCTGAACACTCCAGGAAACCTCCAAATCCTTGGAATCCTCTGAATCAGAGGTTGCCGACACATTCCTAGAGGGTCCGTGCAGGTAATTTTAATACATAAATCTTATGGAGTATAATATAATCAGGAGTGGGGGAACCTGGGGTTAACTAGAGAGGGCACATCCCATGTAAGAACATTCAAATTCAATTTTTTTTAAAATCATGTGTCAATCACATAAAATATGGCTAAGAATACATTCTGCTCTAAATGGAATAGCAAAGCAATATGCTTCTTGGCCTGACCAATCTGGCCAGTACATCTGATACAATGTACTCTTTTCTATAATCGCTTGTTTATTAGCTATCAATCTCCCAGTATAAGTTCCCTGAAGGGACAGAGTCTCTTTCACCCTTATATTCATTTAGTCATTCAAAAAATAGTTTTTAAGCTCCTACTAAATACCATTATTTTAGAAACTGGGCATATAGCAGTGAACAAAACAAGTGAATTCTCTGTACACATGCCTTTTTGATCTTATGTGGAGATACAGAATAAATGTATAAATAAATAAGAAAAATCAGACTATCTTACATGGTAATAAGAAATAAGGAACACAAGGTAGATAGGACAGAGGGTTTTGGGGTGGGAGTGAGGGTTGATATTTTATAAATGATAACAGAGATCTCTCCAAGAAGGTGACATTTGAGCAAAGACATAAAAGAAATGGTGAGTGATCCACATAGATATCCAGGAAGAGCTTTCCAGACAAAAGGAACATTAAGTACATACGTCCTTGAGTACAAAGTGTTTTGCCTGATTGAAGAACAGCAAAGAACCCAGTGTGGCTGAAGAGGAGGAAGCAAGGGCAGGAATAGGAATTTGCACAGAAAGGTAAGAGAAGGGGGAGCTGTTCATGCAGGGTCTGGCAGACCATTGTGATGACTCTGGCTTCTACTCTGAATGAGATGGGAAGCCACTGGAGGAGGGATGTGATCTGACTTATGTTTTAATAATATTACTGTGGCTACAAAACTGAGAATAGATGGAAGGAGGGTAAAGGTAAACAAAGGAGACCAGTTAGGAGGGAACTGCCATAATGAAATGCAACAAATGATGGTGGAGTGGACCTGACTGGTAGCAGACAGGTTGGTAAAAGGCTATCAGATTCTGTATATATTTTGAGGTGGAGACAACAAGACTTGCTGATGGATTGCATGTGGGGTATGAAAGATAGAGAGGAGTCAAAATTTTTGGCCTGAGAAACTAAACAGAGGAAGTTATTAATTTACTGAGGTGGAGAAGACTATGGGAGGAATTAGTCTGGGGTGAGCGCAAGGGAAGAATCAGGAGTTCAGTGCTGGACAAAAATTGTGATGCCTATTGGGCATCCAAGTGGGAACATCATGGAAGCAATTGGATGTTTATGACTCTGAACTTCAGAGATGTCCAGACTGGAAATAGAAACTTAAGATTAGCCATAGCATAGGTAATATTCAAAAAGACAGACAGGATGGAATTACCAAGGACATTATTGTAGAAGGAGAAGAGGTCCAGAGACTCAGAGCTTGCCAAGGTTTAGATGTCTGGGAGATGAGGAGAAACGAGCAGATGAAACACAGTCATGACGAAGACAGTACCATGGAAATGCACCACCCAAATTCCCCCTTCAAGGAAGGACTTGCTTCCCAGTTTAAGGAAGCATGGGCAGCAGACAGTCACAGCTGTCAGCTACTTTAGGGTCCACCTCAGCAGCAGAGACCACCTCGGTCAAAAGCATGCCCTTCTCTGATAAGTCTACTTGGGAAAGCAATATTTTCTATATGGAAGTCTATTCTGGCAGTTTTGAGTTAAGTGGTACTATAGTTAGTAAGACTGAGGGAACCATCGGATAAAGGCACTTACATGAAATCCCATAATCCAATTCAGCTTTCTTCCTCTTTTGAACTCTAATATTTTTAAATGGCATTTTAATTCCAGTAAGTTATATGTTTTCTATCTAAATTAGTAACTATAAGTACTTCCCTAAATATTTGGGAAGTTCTAGCACTTCCTTGGTTATGCAACTATAGCAAGAGGCAAAAATACAGATTAAAGACAACTTCAAATGGCTTATTTTACCCAACTGCAATTATTTGCTAATTTGACAAATAAAAAATTATTTGTCAACAGACAATGAGCTTCTTGCAGTTAAGAACCATGCATCTTTGTATCTGTGGTATCTAAGCATGGACTAGTTCTGGTATGTGCTCAATAAACCTTTGATTAATTAATTAATTAATGCATCCTCACAGAGCTATTGAGAAGCAAAATAAAAATCATTTAAATTTTACCTTCTCTTCCTTCTTTTACGATAGAAATGCCAATAAAGAATGAAATGGCAGAAAAATAAGAGGAGGGAGGCAGGAGGCATAAAGATAATACACAACTAATTGGGCTTCCTTGGTGGCGCAGTGGTTGAGAGTCGTCCGCCTGCCAATACAGGGGACGCGGGTTCGTGCCCTGGTCCGGGAAGATCCCACATGCCGCGGAGCGGCTGGGCCCGTGAGTCATGGCCGCTGAGCCTGCGTATCCGGAGCCTGTGCTCCGCAACGGGAGAGGCCACAACAATGAGAGGCCCGCGTACCGCAAAAAAAAAAAAAACCCACAATTAATTAATGGCTGATTGTATGATTATCTCTTTACCATTTGCTCATTTACATAAAAGCCTAAAGTGTGGCATGGTCAAACAATCTGTGCAATAGAGTACAGATTTCTTTATCACCAGTATATGCACTATCTACCAGTGTCCAACCACAACTGTTGGACTGTTTTGTTCACTTTTGAAAAATTGCATTTCACATCTGTAACCTCAAACATTTACATTGCAATATATTAATTGGATTTATGTATTTATAATTGATCTTTTTTACTCGTCACATTTCTAATCATTTAAAATGCATTAGTTACCATGGAAATAATGTCATCAACTAAGGGGAAACCTCAGTGATATCCACAAGTGATGAAATATGAAATCAATTAATATAATGGCTGTGCAATTTATGAGTTACTTAGAAAGGGTTATCTGATCTAATGTAAAATAAATATCATAGCATGAGAGAGGGTGTAGTCACTTTTTTACTCCTACAATCTCAGGTAAGTTCTATCATCAGCCACCCACTTAAAATGTATGCTTCTTTTGGATAAATTTGTCATATAAATCATCTCAGAAGTGGTCCATAGATTTAGTCATCCTCAGAAAAAATGGGAAATGAAATAAGGCAATTCATAGCCTATGCGCTGCTCTTCCATTCCAGGATCTTTGCCTCCTTCTGGCTGTGCCTCACACAGAAGTACTGATTTCTCCATCCAGTGACTTCCTTTGTAGATGACAGACTCACCTCAGGAAAAGCCACAGAGTAGGCAACCAATCAGGTGGTGAGACTTTAGGGCAACAGGAAAGTCTCTACATAAAAATTTTACCTCTCACCCCATGGTCTCTTGTGCATGAAATTCTACCATTTATTTCCATTTTTTGAGCATTGTCTTCCCTAGAAGACACCTTTTAAACTGCAGATCTGAAGTGCAGAAATTTGAGACAAGAACATATCTCAGAGATCCTCATATTTTATAGATGAGGAAAGTTCAGCCCCTAAGTGAGGAAGTGGCTTCCCTAGGATAAAAATATCAAGTAAAGAACAGGGCTAAATAAGAATCCCTATCTCCTAACTCACAGGAATAGCACTGGGAGCCTGTAAGAGGGGTTTGGAGAGAGAGAAGGAAAAATGGGTACAGGTATTATGAGATGTGATCCCAGGGAACATAAGTGAGGAACCATGGAGAGTAAAGGAAGGAAAGCCAATATAACAATGCTTAGTGAATGGTTTGTTATAGAATACTACTCAGCAGTGAAAAAGAACCAGCCACTAACACCTACAAACAACATAGGTGAACCCCACCAGCATAATACTGAGTATAAGAAGTCAGACCCAAAACAGGATATACAATATGAATCTATTTATATAAAATTTTAAAACAGAGGGGGCACAAGCTAGCATTCTGAGGTGCTCAAACTATTCTATATCTTGAACTTGGTAGTAGCTACATGCATGTATACAATGTAAAAATTCATAAAGCTATACATCTAAGATTTGTGAAGTTTTATGTAAATTTTGCCTCAATTTTTTAAAATCTTTAAAAAAAAAACTTTATTGAGCTGACCAACATTTATTAAGTAATAAATGTTTAATTCTGCCAGGATCTTCAAGGTATTATTTGGAATGAACCTTAAAACTGTTTACCCAAGGGATGAAAGGGATAAACGCTTAACCATCACATCCCAGAACCTATTGATTGAGGTTTGCCTGATACGGCATTAATTTCTCTGCATGTGCATGAGTGCCAATGTGTCCCCCAGGTGTCCACCATATGGACTAAGAGAAGCCTCAAGGCAGAAATCAGGAGATGCACAGTTCATGCTTGTGATGAGGCACTGGCAAAATTTAAAAAAAAAAAAGGAAGTCTGATTAGAACTGTTCTCCATGGCTATGGTTGTCTGATTAGAACTGTTCTCCATGGCTATGGTTAGAATCAAAGGTAAAGCTGAGAAGATATGAAACAATGATAGGGACGTGTCTGATCCACACAGACTTTCCACACATGACAGCAAAATGGTACTACAGGTGAGATGTAAATGTCAAGTCCTGGTGGGTGTGAAAAGGGTAACCTTAGTAAAAGCAATGAAAAAATGATAAGACAACAAAATTATGCCCCAAATAATATATAACCCACTTGGTTCTGTGATGCTCTAAACCAGGAGTCCCCAGCCCCCAACCATGGACCGATTAGCGGTCCGCAGCCTGTTAGGAACCGGGCTACACAGCAGGAGGTAAGCGGCGGGCAAGCGAGTGAGTGAAGCTTCATCTGCCGCTCCCTATCGTTCCCCATCGCTCCCATTACCGTCTGAATAATCGCTCACATTACTGCCTGCTGAACCATCCCCCCCATCGCTCGCATTACTGCCTGAACCATCACCCCTCCGACCCCCTCAACCCCTGTCCGTGGAAAAATTGTCTTCCATGAAACCAGTCCCTGGTGCCAAAACGGTTGGGGACCACTGCTCTAAACTCACTGATCCCCACAAGAAAAAGCATTATGTGTGTGTGTGAAATAGAGGAATGAAAGGGGTTGTACTGCATTCTCCACAGCCTTCCATTTTCACAGTGAGACAGGGGTAGGTCTGTAAATAGATGCAGCAAGATCAATATCAGTGGAGATAACCTGACCAATGAGGAGATGCCTTTAATGATAGAGAGCTGAGAGAGAGTTTGGGATAAATGTGAAGATTTCCCAATCACCAAATACCCTGTAGTGCAGGCACTGAAACTTCATTAACTACTTATGAAAGTTCCCTTTGGAGCAAATAACTTTGAGCACTTAGAGAGGGGGAAGGACTGAGAAATGCATTCCTTAGCAATAAAGTTAAGTACATTCATATAAATTAGTCTCTCTAAGGGACCCCAATTATATCACTGACTTGACCCTCTAGCAGGATTCAGCTGCTAGAATAACACCTTAAATTTGCTATAGCAAATCCTACCACAGGCAGAGAAAGAAACAGAGATTGTGTCACAGGCAGAGAAAGAAACAGAGGTTGTGTCAATCATAAAAACCAATGTTACAGATACTACTGTTGCCTGACTGTAACCAACCTTCATTCTCTACTTCCTCGTTTCTGTCAGTTAGCTCTTCCACAAACAGATATGACTCAATCCCACTATGACTGTATATGGCTTAAACCAAACAGAACATTCACTTTTCCTAGCCTTTATTACTGATTCAGTGTCATATGACCATGATACACAAGCATTTCCTCTTTTTCCTTGGAATTTTTCCCTAGGTGATTGTAAAGCCAGGAACTGTAGCCACCATCTTGTTTATAGCCTATGGATGAATCATACACGTGGAGGAAAGTATGTGAAGAGAACACTGCTCAAGGCAACTATGAAGCCCACAACACCTTTTGACTTAGAAATATGGGACCAACGACTTTCTGTGTTAAGATAGTTAGAGCTGGATTTTCTGTTGCTGCTGATTCATTTATTTTTCTTTTGTCTCAATTTTTTTTTTTTTTGCGGTACGCGGGCCTCTCACTGCCGCGGCCTCTCCCGTTGCGGAGCACAGGCTCCGGACGTGCAGGCTCAGCGGCCATGACTCACGGGCCCAGCCACTCCGCGGCATGTGGGATCCTCCCAGACCGCGGCACGAACCCATGTCCCCTGCATGGGCAGGCGTACTCGCAACCACCGCGCCACCAGGGAAGCCCTGTCTCAATTTTTAATAACTATGAACCTTCACCAAATAAAAGCTAGATAAGCCAAATACCAACTGCCCCACTAAAACACAAGCAGGACACCCTGGCATTTCCATTCTCTACTGAGGTTCACCATCATTTTCCATAATCTTTGTAGCTATATGGGATATTTCTAAATTATTTAGAATAAAACATATTTCTTTTCAGATAAACTGACTTGTTTATCTATTCCTATTTTTTGAGCATATTGTTATGAATTCCAGCTTCAGTGAACCTCTGAACCTACCCAAATTCATCCCAAAGCATCTCTGAGGATCTAAGCTGTAGCAGTATCTTGGCCTAGAACTTCATCAGAGGTAAGAAATTGCAAGAATAAATGATGATGCATTATTCTTTTTTTCATTTGTTTTTAAACAATCTGAGCAATTAAATATACACAAGCATGATTCTGGGTGATGACTGAGTTTAAGGTAAAAGAGAATTTTTTTTCCTCCTCCATCTTGCAAAGCCATTCACTTAGGAATTTTTTTAAATGCTGTTAAACTAAAGTGGAACAAAGACAATAAAGCCTCTTATTATCAAATTCTTGTTATAAGGTTTGCATTGAAAACTATCTACCCTCTTTAAACTATATATAAATGTGTTTCTATTTTTGTGTTTTTTATATATAATATATACACATATTCATGTAAAATATACGTATATGAAGCCCTATGTATTGAAATTGTTTTTAACTGGACACTAGTTATCTGTTGAAAAGATTTTATAAAACCACTAGCTTTCACATACTTTTACCATGAATCGAGATCTGGTTTTCTACCATCTTTTTCTGTCCTTAAATTCCTAACTGTGCCTTGATGTTTTGGTAGAAAAGCAAGTCTTCTTGATGTTTTCAGGAACCCACAAGTCCCTCATTTTGTATATCTCTCCATATCATGCTTTTTTTCATTCTATGATAATTTAGAAAGGGGATATTCTAAAGTAGGTGTTTAGCAATGAAGCTTTCCTTCATCAATGGCCTGCTTGCCCTTTACTTTTTTAAAACTATTCAATACAATATGCCTATTCTGCATATTTCAAAAAAGTGGTTTTGTGATATTATAACTGTGAGTCTTTACTGCTTCTATGTGAAAAAAAATTAAAATCCTGAAATAAATGAACATGTCAGTCATTTCTTCTGTTTTCAACCAATTGTATAAAATTGATAAATGTGACTGATAAACTAGATAGACTTTAAAAAAAATAATTTCACTTCAGGGCTCATCTTAGAAGGATTTCCCTTCTCGCTTCTCAAAGAAAATACACGCCGCAATTATAGTTCCAATAGACTAGGTTACACTGCATCAACAGTCAATCCTAAAATCTCGGGAGCTCCAAAAAAAAAACCAAGATTTATTCTTCACTCATGCTACCCATTCACTGTACATCACCTGGGTCTGCTCTGTGCTGTCCTCACTAGAATGCTGGCTAATAGAGCAGCCACTCTTTGGAATGCTCCTAATCACACTGGCAAAGGGAAAAGGAGAAGTGTGATAAATCACCCACTGGCTCTAGCAGTTTCAACCTAGAAGATTTTGCACACATTTTAATGACCAAAGCAAGACTCATGATCACTCCAAGAAGGCAGGAATCCCAAAATGCCTGCTGGAGAAACCAGAAATAACTGGCAGAAGTACTAATGATTACCACACCACCAGACATAAATTCCTTCACTTTCCTGCTACAAATCTATAAACTTTCCTCCATCCACCTACTCATCCTTCCCTCCTATAACAAGAGAAGTCCTCCTTCCTAACATTTACCCTCCCTCCTCTGCCCCGATATCTCAGGACTCAGCTCTATACACTACTCCCTCTCCTCTGTATCTTTAACACTTTGTGTTCTCTTGTCCCTTCTCATAATTTGTAATTGCTTCTCCTAATTTAAAACATTAAAACCTGCCCTTAACCTTCCCATTTCTATTTCTTCCTATCACTCTGCCTCGTACCTCTCACAGCCACATTTTTGAAAAGAGATGTGTACATTCCCGTGGCCATTTCCTCAACTCTCATTAATACTTCAACCTACTGGATCTGGTTTTATCTTCACTGTGCAATTAAGACCATTTTTATTAAACTCACCAATGACTGACCTCTTATTGCTAAATCCCCTGTACATATTTTAGTTCTCAAGTTACTTACCTATTAGCAGGACTGTCTACTCCCTCCTACTCCTGAAAATGTTCTCTTCATTTGACTTTGTAGTACTACTTTCTTGGCTTTTTTTCCTACCTCTCCAAGAGGTCCTGTCTCAGTCATTTTGAAAGTACCTTGTTCTCTATCTGTTCTTTAAATGGTGGTGTTCTCAGGCTCCTTCTCTAGTTCCTCTTTTCTGCTCACTCATTAGTCTCAGCCAACATGAGTGATCTCATCCATTCTCACAACTTCAATTATTGTCTCTATGCTGATGACTCTCAACTCTGACCACAAAGAGTTGAAACAATTTCACAGTCATCCTACCTACCACACTACCCTTTCAGTGCTTGCCTGTGTCCTAACTTCCAGATACACCAGATTTGATTTACAGGAAACCAGTCATCTTTGAAGCCAAAAATGAAAAGATAAAAACTGAAATAGAGTCCTTTATTAGCAGTTACCTACATTTTAATAAAATTATGTGTTTGTTTACTATCTCTCCTTCCCTGGTCTATCTGGGGTGGGAGGGATATAGTGTCTTAGTTATTGTACTGTACCTCTAAGGCCTGGCATAGTGGGTGCTCAAAAAATGGTTGTTAAGTAATGTTGCAATGCCACCTGGTGCTTCTCACCTAAATGTCACCATACTCAAGCATCCTTTCTGGGGAGTCTAGTATACCTGATTATATGCAGGGGCATAGCAGCGCAGGAACTACTAAAAGTTGTCCTGTCTTATTAAATGGAAAAATATGCTGCTGCTCAATTCAGAGAAAATATAAACCACAGTTATTAATCTGAATAGACTGTGTTGTTCTGAATTAGCAAGCAATCCTAAAATCTCAGAGGCTCAGAAAAAATCGTATTTATTTTTTGCTTATGCTACATCTCTACTGACGTTCTCCACCAACAGAAGCTGCATGAGAAGTGTTATGGATTAACTTGTCTCCTCCAAAATTCAAATGTTGATACCCTAACTCCTGTATTTGAAACAAGGACTTTGAAGAAGTAATTAAGGTTAAATGATGTCATATGGGTGGGGCTCTAATTCAATAGGACAGGTGTCTTTACAAGAGGAAGAGACCCCAGGGAGGCACATGCATAAAGAAAGGTCATGTGAGATCACAGCAAGACGAAGGCCATCTGCAAACCAAGGTGAGAGGCCTCAGGAGAAACCAAACTGGCTGGCACCTTGATCTTGGACTTCCAGCCTCCAAAACTGTGAGAAAATAAATTTCTGTTGTTTAAGCCACCCGATCTGTGGTATTTTGTTATGGCAGTTCTAGTAAACGAATAAGAAGTAAAAATGAAAAACTCTGGGACTTCCCTGGTGGTACAGTGGTTAAGAATCCACCTGCCAATGCAGGGGACATGGGTTCGAGCCCTAGTCCAGGAAGATCCCACATGCTGCGGAGCAACTAAGCCTGCGGGCCTCAACTACTGAAGCCTGCCTGCCTAGAGCCCATGCTCCCCAACAAAGAGAAGCCACTGTAATGAGAAGCCTGCAACGAAGAACAGCCCCCACTCGCTGCAACTAGAGAAAAGCCCATGTGCAGCAACGAAGACCCAACACAGCCAAAAATAAATTCATTCATTCATTCATTCATTTTAAAAAAGTGAGAAAGTCACTGGTGTCAAAATTCCTCTTCATGTTGAGATGCTGCTCCGCTCCTATGAAGTTCCAAAGATCAACATGAAGAGCAATTTTCATCCATTGTCAATTGGCAAGAATGTGCTGAAGCGCACATTAGATGATCTCACTCTCCAGATGAGACCCAAGTCCCTCCAAACAGTCACTCTTCCCTGTATGACCAGTCTTCTTCTGGGTATAGTATTGAACATGCCTGAGGAGAGCAAATCAATAGAAGGCAAACAGGACCCAGCAGCAGGACACAAGCAGATCTTATGAGAGAAGGTTGCCCTAGAAGATATAGCTATTCCTCTCCTTTAGAAGAGTTTTTTGAAATATTGCATTTCCTCCCTAATAAGAATGATAGAAGTGTTTGGTCCTCGGGGTCAGCCCACTCCATCCCTCTCCTAGTCTAGATTCTTCTTACTGGGCTTCCTTATGCCTCCCCCTGACTTCACAGTCTCTATACTGAGACACATTCTAGCAGTGTTACTCAGGGAAACTTCCTTATCTGCCTCACTGATTGCTTCTAGCTCTAGATTAATGAGTTCATTTTTTTTTTACAATAAACTTAGCAAATCACAACTCTAATTCAGGACCAAAAAACTGAATTCCATCCTTTAAAAAACAGTTAAGTTATCACAAGTTCCTACATATTCTATCACTGCATTTATACCAGAAAATGACAATTTTTTATTTTATATATTCTTACATGAGGCAGAAATATTATTTTAATTTTGCTACAAATTAGAACAATACTATTGACATACTGTCCTTAATAAGGTTGGCTATACTGAACATCAAGAAACAAATGCTCTGAAAGGTCATTTTTTCTCTGGTCATTTTTGTTTAATCCTGTGATATACTGGCAATGACTTTATTATCACTTACAATAACAAAAAATGAAATATGCAGTTATGATTTCCATTCCTTGAAAAGACAGAAAAGAGACCCAATCTAAACTCTCTATATATGAGCCCAGACATAAGGAATGTGACCAATAGCAGTTATCATGGAGACTCTTTAGAGTCAGCTCCCATCTGGCTCTGGTGAAGTCTCCAGTTTACCCAGAAGGTATTATTGCCTCCCAAGACAGATTCAGGAAACTCCTAGACCAAAGAAGCTATAGTTTTGATGGAACAGCAGTTTTGGGGGTGGGTTACCAGAGAAAGAACCAAGCTGCCCTGACAAAATACTTGATTATCATCAAGCTACTGTTGGCACATCTCTACCCTTTGGAAGTTATCCTAGAATTGCCTCTAATCCCAGCACCTGCTCCTCCCCCACATATTTTGCTTCCTATTTGTCTTCCCATCTTGGGCTCATGACTACATCATAGGTTATACCATTCTCCGGCCCATTTCCTAGCCCTTTTTTTGACTTTCAGATCCCTGAAGGTTATCCAGTGTGTCCTCCTGGTCTCACAAGTGACTCAGGTAGTGTCCAAATACTCACAATTAATATACTTATTCCTGAAATCACTGCTGATGTCATCTTTCCATAGCTGCCCCACCACGGTATCTTGGACAATAGCCATTCATCCCCAGGACCACCCCTACCCCAACTCTGCTGTGGGCCTGCAGAGATAAAGAAGATGCATTGTAATGACTGAGTTTAATTTGGTTCTTTTTGTTTCTATCTCCGACACTCTGCTCAAAAAAGAAGTGGTTTCAGACATTCTTCCCCTCTTCCCAGTAAGGATAACAGTTCCTGGCTCACACCCTACCCTCACTATCTCAGCCAGGGCCACGAAATACCTTCCAGCAATGCCCTACTCCTTCTGTGAAAAAGTTCAGCCAGTTCTGCCCTGAGTCCTGTTGGTAAAATTAAGAGAAGACTCGTGTTTCCTTTTCAACTTTGCTTACATCGGTGACTTTCCATTTCTCTAAATGTTTTCTAAACTCTCTTGCACTTAAACCATGTTGTAATGTTATAAGTCATTAAAGCAAAACAAAACAAACAAATTATCTTCAGGGTGTTGCTTTTTAAAAGCCTAAAAAATGAGGTCAAAACCAGAGTTTCCAGAGTGGCTCACTGAATAGGATCAGCATCTTGAAGCATATACACCCTGTTACCCTATCTCAGAGAGAGGCATCCCATAATAGCTCATCTCCCAGCAGTTGCCTTCCCTGCAATGCCACCTGCTGTCTTGCTTCTGTGCAACCTTGGAGGAGGTCCCTGCCCCTTCCCTCAGAGGCACTCATTTCCGGTTGCCATCTCAACCTGACTGAGGTATTCTGCTGTCACTCATTCACACCATACATCCAGGAGTGTGATTATGATGCAGTTCTCTCTTTGAAAAAAATAATGTAGATCTGCTAGTTTCCGAATTTGCCCTGCGAAGGTCAGTTCCAGAAAAACTTTTTGCTTTCTCTACAAAGCTTCTTTACTCAGACTTGTGCAAATAGCTGCTGCTTATTATCCCTCTTAGTAAAGAAAGGAAGGGGTAAAAAATAATGAAAAAAGTAACACATATATTGGGCTGAACACATATACTGACATCTGAAGCCACACCATACGTTAAGTGTTTGCACATGCATTTGTATTTTTGCAGAAACTGAGTCTGATTTGAGCACTGTTGAAACACTAAATCCATATCTCTTCACAATACATCATGCTGCCATGCCCCATACAGAGCTGGTATATTTTTAAGAAACTGGGGAAGAAAAAAGTATGGGATGAGTGGCCATCGTGCTAAAAAGAACTGCCTGTGAAACATCTATGGCGTTCTAGTCTCTCACTAACCTTGATTCACCAAGTCTCGTATTTGTTTACCTTTTACCTACATAGTGTGATCTAAGAAACAAAAAAATGTCCTTCCACCTTTTGAAGACAATGCCTGAAACTTTAGCCTCACTTCCCTCCATTCCCTTTGGATAAAGGATTTGTGGTCATCAAGAATTCCTATTTAGAAATGCTACATAGATTCTGAGATATATTTGCTTATACCTGATAGGAACACCTAATAGATGAATTAATAGAATACTTACTTAATTTACTAGTTAACAGAGTGAACCTCAGTAATGGAGCATTAGATAGCTTAGTTTTGGTGAGGGAAAAGAGGAAGAGAAGATGGAGGAAGTGGAAAATCTAAAGTCCAAGGCACTGAGGTAGGGAGAGTTTGGGGAGGGCAGTCAAGGGGAAACACAACCCAATTTGTAACAATCAGGGTAGAGTTGAAACCCTCAAGGCAGGAGGAGGCGGTAGGAAGAGAAAAATAGAAGGGTACCAAACCCAATTTTGGCCTAAGGGACAAACCCATGGAAACTAATTAGGGGAAAAGAGCTAGAACAAATAATGAGAAACTAGTAATAGCAGAGGTAAATTGGGCACAACAGACTCCTGAGCTTATCTCCGTTACAGAATAAGTATCACATATCGCTCTTTGTAGAAACGATTTATTTGCTTGCACCCTTCTCCAGGTCATGGGTTTTTAGAGGGCAGGGACTCTGTGTATATTTTATTTGTGTGGGACCAGAGCCTGGTGCACCGCCTCGCACACTGTAGAGGCTCAATTCATGTTTGAAGGGTAAATGAATGAAATCAGTTTCCTTTATTTTCTATTACTCACACATAAAATCCTTGCTATGAAGAACCAGATGTACTTCATATATGGTGGCACTTCAGCTGTATACTCAGGATTCTTAGAGGTGCTAAGGCCCTTTGAAAAGTATAAACTGTTTCATTTACAGAAAAGCAAATATCTTTTCTCAGAAATGTTGTAATGTCCAATATCTAACAAATACTGTTTGGGTGACAATTATTGTCATTTGTAATAGGCATTTTACTTATTTTCAGGGGTCTTTATTTATGGTTAAGCATGCTTCTTTACATATTCTATTTTTATATAAATCATTTAAATCAAACTCTATCTTGACTTCTATTGCATTATACTTCAATATTTGTAAGACAGATTTAGATAAAATATAGCTAATGGGGCTTCCCTGGTGGCGCAGTGGTTGAGCGTCCGCCTGTCAATACAGGGGATGCGGGTTTGTGCCCCGGTCTGGAAGGATCCCACATGCCACGGAGCGGCTGGGCCCGTGAGCCATGGCCGCTGAGCCTGCGCATACGGAGCCTGTGCTCCCCAATGGTAGAGGCCACAACAGTGAGAGGCCTGCGTACAGCAAAAAAAAAAAAAAATATATATATATATATATATAGCTAATGATTCCAAAATAGTTCCTCTAGACATGCTATATGTTTTAACTTAATTTCCTTCTTACGTATCAGGAGAAAACTGTATGAGATTTTTTTCCCCATGCATCTCTCTTTCCTCATTATCAAAGTATTCATACTGAATTATTTTAAAAAGGCAGCGTTTAGTATTCAATCAAATAATAAGGAGAACGTGTTCCTTCTCAGTGGTTTAATAATAATTCTTGCATCACCAACCCTGAATATTCATGTTATGGAAATGTGTCCTACTTCTATAGATTTCATCACTGTCAGCTGGTGCCACAGCAGAACACAGGGACACTTAGTCAGTCTTAATACATTCAGGATTTCAGCAATTACCAAAATGTCTTCCCTGACTTACCATCAATAATTCAACTTTTGAGGAATATAATACTGAGACACAGGAGGCTGACCAATAAATATGCTGCTATTCTTTGGAAAACAGGGACCTAACTGCATAAAACTGTGATATCACTTGACTCAAGTCTTACTTCAGCTATATCTGCATGACACAAAGATGACTGATCGATTCCGTGGGGGGAAATAAATCAATCAAGCCAGGTTTTTTCGTCTTTAGGTAAATGACCTATAGCATATTTATTTTTTCCCTCATTTTGCTGTTAGAACATAGTTTGTCACTGGTCTGATATTCATCATCCTCCCTCAAAACGTATTTATCATGCTTTAAAACCTCAATTCTGACCTTGGGCTAGTCAATATCTCTAGGATCAGTTTCTTCATCTGTAAAATCAGAAAGCTGGATTGTGTTGGGATCAACAAATTTGTTCTGTAAAGAGACAGATAATAAGTATTTTACGCTTTGAGGGCCATAGAGTCTCTGTAGCAACCAATCAACTCTGCAGTTTCAATGCAAAAGCAGCCATATATAATACGTAAATGTGTGGGCATTTCTGTGTTCCAATAAAATGTTATTTTCAAAAACAAGCAAGCAGCAGGACAGATTTGGCTTTGTGCAGCAGCTTACCAACCCCTGTCAGGGCTCTTTCAAATCTATGATTCTATATGTTAGATACATATAAGGCACCTGAACACCATAAGAGGGAATGAACTCATCTAGCCCCTCAATAACCCAGGATTAAACGTGCACAGAAATTCCCCATTACTGAAAACTTCCTCTGAAAAAATCAAGTAGACCTAAGTAAACCCAGCTGATTAAAAGATTAACAAAGGTCCCTCCACTCTGGTCAGTCAGCATACATTTTATTGGTAGCCCAGGGTATACAGACACTAAAAAATCCAGGCCAAGTCTCTAAGTTATTTCTGGATGAGGGGAGAATATGCACATGAGCTTACAAGAATAATAGGATTTCACTCCAGGTTTTGTTGCTTTTGACTGCGCTGAAAGAACTCATCAGCATTAAAACAAATATTAGGTCACACTGCAGCTTCAAACTTAGAGAAAAAAAAGAGAACCATTTTTCATCTCTATATAGAGTACCTATTTCATTGAGTAGCTCAGGTGGTGAAAGCCTCAAAAGTCAAGGTCAAAAAAAAAGTCAAGGTCATGTGTTAATCCCTTGTGAATGTCTATGAAGGTCTGCAGTTTCATCTTGTTCCACCACTATGAATTACGCACATACAAATATAAACACAGAGGGACCATAGCTTGAGAATGCTCATCTGTGGAGAACAAGTAGATAACTGTGTGCTGAAAGATGATTCTGTGACATTCAAAATAAGTTTTTTAAAAATTGTAGGGGGTATTACAACTGCCTAAGAAATATGTCCATAGTGACAAAGAATCCTAAGATAATAAAAAGAATGACAGAGCTCATGTGGTTTACAGCAGTTTCTCAACCTTGGTACTACTGACATTTGGACTGGATAATTGTCGTCAGGAGCTCCTGTGCATTGTACGATAGTTTACAGCATCCCTGGCCTCTCCCCACTAGATGGAGTAACAGCAGCTTCCTTTTCTCCTCCCTTAGTCACGACAAACAAAAATGTCTCCAGACACTGACAGATGTTCTAGATAGGGGGAGGAAAGGGTAAAATCACAACTGGTTGAAAACCTGTGGATTACAGAAACTTAAGATATAGAATTAACCATAAACCATCATCCACACTTCAGGAGTCAAGTGGTACCCCAGACCCAACCTGATATTCACAAATATTTTATTACAATGACTTCCAAGATCCCTTCTGACTAACTATTTCCTCATCCCAATACATCACAGAATCACCCAGACAACAATGAGAACAAAAGTGCAAGGGACATTATCTGGAGGAGGATTACTACTGTCTTAGTCCTTTGTCCTAATCCTAAGCAGTATCTAACCCTTGCCCAATGGCAATGTTACCATTTCTAAATTTTACACACAGGGAAATCAGACCCAACTCACTATGTATCCCACTTAACTCCTAAATTATTGTTCATGATTGCTTGTTCCAGTTACTGGTAAAAAGACTTACAGAGCCTTAGGCCATAGCTCAGTGACCCAGCACTGAGTCAGTCTGTATGAATTTGAGCTCTTAAATCCCTGATTTCAAACTTTGTTCCAGGACCTAGGTCTCTTGTATTCCTACCATTCCACAGTTTTCTTAGGCAGTAGTGCCTATTCTCCAGACCTCACTGTTGGGTCCCCACTACCTGCTACACACTTCCCAGCTAACCATAATCTATTTGTTGAGATTTCATTGGGTAATTTCCTGCTAATATCTTCCCCTGTCTGCTCTTGTGGGTAGAACCTTGTGGTTCTACTCCACTTCTGTGTTCCAACTAACTCTGCTCTGTGAGGTCTCATTGTTGCATCTGGCCATGAAATCAATCATCTATTTATTCATTCCAAAATAACAGTAATCACAGAGGAAAGAGAGGAGAAGCAGTTGTGTGGTTACTTCAAAGGCATCCCACCCTGAAAAGCTTTCTAGTACAACCTGACAACCAGAACTCTGATTATTAAAAGAAAAATCTGCTCAGGATATGCTGTTATGTTGTATTACTATGATATGAGGCTTTCTAACATTCTGAGTCATGCAGAAATTTCTACGACTCTCTGATATTACAGGTAGAGAAGACAAAACCAGAAAGAAGTCAGCAAGGTGATACCAAGAAGAACCATCCATGAATGGTTCTTCTCTGCATGATAAAGTAAAAACAGTAGAGACAATAAAAAGTGAAGACAAAACATGAGATATTCATTTTTAAATCTTACACAAAATCATGTTTGACCCCAATTTGAGGGAAAATAATATTAAGTCATGTTTAAATATAAACATAGGGATGTATATTAATGTACCCTTGCTTTAACAGTCATATACCCAGGAAAAGTTTATTCAAGCATAAAAGTGACCGGGAAACATTTAAACACAAAAGTGAATTTTATTTCATCTCTGAGGTGAGGTTAAGGAGAAAGTGTTTTCTTGGCTTGTGCTGCATATAATAAGCACCAGTGAAAAAAATATCTGAAATATAAACATCCTAAACTGTAGAGGCTTAACCACATGACATGTAGAATCTCCAAAGGCGGGCAGTGAGAAGAGCATGGGCCAGGATCCCAGGGGGGCTAAGGGTGGGCAAGAGGCTGGGGTTGGGACAGGGGCAGATAGAGCTCACGCAGCTGGAAGTATACAGCATGAGAGGTTGGCTACTATGCAAATCCTAATGACAAAGAGGACTGCCCCAGTGCTCAGGGTGAGGTTACTTCCACAGAGACATTTCGAGTGGAGCCCAGCAGCAGGCAGAGACCATAGCAATACCATGATTCAAGGAAGGTCTACCTGGTTGGAAGTAAATCCCCAGCCACTAGCTCAAAGGTGTAAATAGTGAAAGGAAGAAGTGTGAGATGGACAAATTATAGAATGGCAGTCATGCCTCAGTCAAACATCCTGGGCTCCAGATGGAAACAGAAGTGTAAATCAGGTATAAAGTCAGAAATCCAGGAAGTCACTTTCTAGAATCTATCCACTAGAAAAGACAAAGTTCTAGCTGAGCCTTGCTCATTCATTCATTTATCCAATCCTTTGTTCACAAATTCATACTAAACACCTACAAAACATTGCTAGACACTGTTCCTGGCCCTATGGATTCAACAGGGAAAAACAAGCATCATCCCTGCCCTTGTAAAGAGCTTTGCTGGAATTGCTTCGGGGCTTGAGTAGTGGTGAATATTTAGGTTAAAAAACTTCATCAAGACAGGGCTGTTGGACACTACCAGTGTTAGCAAGATTGAACTGCCTGTGCCCATGAAAAATTCTGCTCCAGCCCACAGGCAGCCAGATCAGTAGCAAGAAAAGAAATGTAGTTCTATCACCTTATAAACATATATTAAATAATAAATGGAGGACAAGGTGATGATGATGATGAGTAGTTATATACTTGTTTCATGATCCAACCAAGAGACTGAAATCACATCATTTATTTAAACAGAAAGTAATATAAAGAATTGTTATATTCACTAGTTTGTTGTATTTTTTAGATTCCACATATAACTGATATCATATAGTTTGTCTTTCAACAAGCTAGTGAATATAACAAAAAAGAATCAGACTCACAGATGTGGAGAACAAACTAGTGGTTACCAGTGAGAAGAGGGAAGCGGGGAGAGGCAATAAAGGGGTAGTGGATTAAGAGGTACAAACTATTTACGTATAAAATAAGCTACCAAGATATATTGTACAACATGGGGAATACAGACAATATTTTATAAGAACTATAAATGGAATATAACCTTTAAAAATCGTGAATCACTATACTGTACAAAAAAGAATTGTTAATTCAGTAAAAGTTGTTAATTAGCTATTGAAAAGACAAAAAGAGAACTCTAAGTTATCACAGAGATAGTAACTGCAAGATGCAACTGCCATCATTGAGTTTGGAGAAATAAAGGAAGAACTGGGAATTATTAACAGTTAGAAGCCTGGAGGACAGACCCCACGGTGTTGAAACTCAGACTTCTGAGAAGAGGAGATACTCAGATGGTGCTAGGTCCCTGAGCTCAGAAGTAGGAGGCATCCCAGACCTGGGGAGGAGATGTCCCAGAACTCTGAAACTGGGGAGCTATCTAGCTGCTACTGGGGTCTTTAAGGGTTGGCTCTATGGGTGTTGGGAAAAAACTGCAAATTGGACTCAACTGCTGCTATTGGAACAAACTGCTGCTACAGAGGTAAAGAAGCACTGCTGGGGTGACACTCACGGGGGAAAAAAAAGCCAATAGAAAACAAATAGGAAGAAAAACAGAAAATAAGAGCAAAGAGGAAGAAGCATGTTCCATCTACTTCCTCCTGCTTGCAGTCTCCCTCTAGCACCCCCAATGACAGAGTTAAACCAATTGACAAAGCAGAAATGTGATTTGCAGACGCCCAGCCCCAGTATCAAAAAGCAAAATATAGAAGAGTGGCTTTGAAACTGAGAGACGATAGTTTAAATAACCATCCCAGCAATCTAGCGCACATTTTTTACCTTTTGGAGACACAGTTTGTCAAATAAGGACAATAATGCCTACCACAAGAAGATGTTTTGAGAATTAGACAAAATATATATAAAGTACTTCACATAGTGCCTGAAAAATAAAATGCATTTTTTCACAATTAATGGTTTCCACTCCTGATTCATCCTTCCAAGTACATCTGCCACCTCCGGTGCCTTCCTTAAACAACTACATTGTAGAACCCCATGTGTGGCCTAATCTATTGCCAGAATATATCTCAGCAGGAAAAGTCTATTTATAAGGCCTCAATCAACAGGGAAATCTTCTAAGTTGGGGACCATATTTTGGCTGTTGTATTTTCACTTCCATTCCTCCCTGTCATCCTGAAAATCTGGCAAAAAATATCACCTACACACTTCCTTGCCCTTGCCACCATCAATCCAATAGGCTGGCTTTCCATTAAGACACGTTCAAGTTCCTTCTTTCCACTCCGCAAACAGTTGTAGCAATGTTTCAAACTTGATCCAACACCTTTCACCCCAAAGAATTGTCTTCAATACCTTGTGGCCAGGAGGATCACATGCCCAAAAAGCAGACATAGGAACTCACTATCATTTTCCTGATGTTCTCTATCCAGCAGCCATTTTCCTCAGCAACATTCCAGACATCAGACACCTAAGGCCTAGGAAGAATTACTGAAAGCAGAGCAGTATCAGATGCGTTATGGCACATTTTAGAGGCAAGAGCCACCGTGGCCCTGAATGGCCCATAAAAACCAACTCTTACAAAAAATCAAAATATAGCTCTTCCACAATCTTGCCTAAAATTGTGGGTTCCTAATAGTTCATTCCCTTCCAGACCATGGCTCATGCGGTTCTACCTTTATTAACTCTAAGACCTTGGGAAATTTTCTTAAACCTCTAAGCCTCACTTAATTCCTTGTGGAATGGAATCCCTAACATTATCTCACATTTTGTTGTAGGAATTAGAAAAAACCACACAAGTTCAAGGAGAGGGAAGAAATGGGGAGTTGTTGTTTAGTTGGTATAGAGTTTCAGTTCTGCAAGATGTAACAAGTTCTGGAAATCTGTTGCACAGCAATGTGAATACATTTAACACTACTGAACTGTACACTTAAACAGATACAATGGTAAATTTTATGTTCTGTGTTGTTTACCACAATTTAAAAAAATGTTTACTGAATGAATGAATGAATGAATATAAAGTTCCTATCACACGTGCAGGCACACACACACACACACACACACACACACACACACGCACAACACAGATTCATCACAATGTCTGGCACATCACAGGTATTCAAATATCCATGAGGTTCTGCCTTTTTTGCCTTTGAGTCTCCCAACAATCTCTTGACTTCAGCCTCACCTGCATGAATTACTAATTTTTCTTCTTCTGAACACTGTGTAGACCTAATTACATTCTGTCCAGTGTTACTCCTTAACATTTCAGTTTGGGCATGTTTTATCTTGCCAAATAGATTGTCAGTTCCTGCAGAGAAGGGACCATATCTTATACTTCTTTTAATGTTCCCCCCTTCACATCCAGTGCAATCTTTGCATTAACTGTTGGCTGAGACTCTACTTCAAATGAGATGCACCTTCCCAGAGACAAAACATTCCAGTTGCTGCTGCCTGCTCTTGGTCCTCTATCATCATAGATCAACATTTATTGACCTGTTATTTACATAGAGATCTCTGTTAGAAAGACGGGGTAAGAGCAATGGACAGGGAAGGTAGGAAGACAACGAAATGATATGTAAGATATGATTATTGTCCTCAAAAGGCTTACAATCTATTTGCACAGACAAAACAAACATACAGAGGTTGGTAAAATTGCAAGGACATACAGAGGTTGGTAAAATTGCAAGGAAAAAAAGCTAAGTGTCCACTGAGTGTTACGGACAATGCAGGTATTCAAGAGGCCATGGATACTTCATGGGAAATTAAACAAGAGATGAGCTTTAGAAAAACACAAGCAATAGAGTATATATTCTTTAGAGTTAAGATGATTCTTCAGGGGAAAAAAATGTATCTTCCTACTAACTCTGAGATAAAATTATTATACATTTTCAAGATAATACTAATAACAACATTATTTCAGGCACTGCAGTAGACTCTACATACTATCACTAATCTAAAAAAAAGGAGGGGGTGGTATAATCCCTGTTTATATATAAAGAAACAGTGTGAAAGAAACTAAGCTACTTCTCTACAGATGCAGATAGTAAGTACTGGATTTGAACACATCTGTCTGACTCCAAAGCATGAATTCTTCCCACTATACAACTCATTCATTCATCAAACATTTACTTAGCAAGTGTTGTGCTGAAGATAAAAAAACTAAATAAAACATGATTTCTTCCTTCAAGTAGTTCTGGTCTGGTGAGGAGGCAGTTATAGAAAGAAACCATTTCAACCAAATGTGGTGAGTCCAAGAATAGAGACTTGCAGAAGTTATGGAGTACATAGGAAGGAAACCTAATCCATCCTGGAAAATCCTGGAAGATTTCCTGGAGGAGAAGAATTCTTTGTTAAGTCTAAAGGAATAAAAGAAACAACAATAGCTTACATTTGTGTACTTACTAGGCAGATACTATTATTAGCCCTGATTTACAGTTGAGAAAAATTGAAGCACAGAGAAGTGAGCAACTTAAACCGTTTATAAACAAGTGGTAGAGCCAGGATATGAACCTATTCTCTCTTAACCTCTACAGTATACTGCATATGAGTAGGAGTTTGCCAGAAAAGTAGACTGAAGAGGAGCATTTTTTGCAACAGGAAAATTGAGAGCAAGGCAAAGGCAAGAAACTGCCCTGTATGGGACCATATAAGTACAGTATGACTGAAGCAGGAAATAACAAGAGATGAAATTAGAGAATTATGGGCCAGACCACAAAAGGTCTTGTGTAACATGCTAGGCTCTTAGAATTTATCCTATAAACTATGGAAGAATGTCTTCAGATCATGCCAGCTATTTGGAGGATGAATGTCAGTTAAGACTAAAGGGAAGGGAGTCCATTAGGAGACAGTCGTCGTTATTATTATTACTGTAAAAAACAACATAAATTTATTCTAATAATTTGTAAGTATACAGTACAGTAAGGAGACCATTTTAATATGCAACAGAAAGAGAATGAGAACTTGAACTTGGGTGGAGAGAACAAGATGGAAAACTAGGAAATAAGACATGTCTAAATGGCAAAATAGGCAGAACTTGGTGATGAACTGAATATGCCTGCCTCCCTGCCCATCAGCATTTCCTTTTTAAAATAATTTATTCAGGAAAAGAGAAAGCATAAATGTATGCATTTGTCCTTCTGAACTGGTTACGCATGGTGCTAGGCCCAGTAGCATTAAAAATGATTAAGACACACTTCCCATCCTAGAAGAACCTGCAGTCTGGAGTGGGAGTGAAGAACAAGACAAGCGCAATAAAGGGTTATGTGGTTATGAAAGAAACAGGTACAACATGCTCTGGGGATCCAAGGCAGGAATAGTTATCCCCAACCTCGGGAGATCAAAGAAGGGTTGAAGGAAAAGATGCCCCAAACTGAATCTGAAGAAATGAGCAGACACTTCCAGTGGATCATGTATTACTTGACGTAAATGTTTCTCCAGTGTAGTGTGGCAGGAACACAACAGAACAAATAGTTTCAATGAATTATGCAGAGGAGGTGAGGGGGGGCAAGATAAATATGTGGACCCCTGAAGGTATCAAAAGTAGACCAGGAATTTGTTAGCTGCTAGTTCCTCCATTAAAACACCAAAGCACAAGTGGGAAAGTGAGGTCACAAAAAGATGAAGGTGGGGAACAAGATAGTGATCTGCAATAAAACTACAAGAAGTGCTTTGGTTTTATAGTGCTGTCTGTGGTCACATCATCACACTCCATCTAGCTCCACCTTGAGGCACAGAGTCAGAGCTCAGTATGCTTGGAGAAGTATATAAGTCTATTAGGTCTACCCTGAAACCTAGCATTTCCTATAATTGTAGGATGTTATCTTGAGATTCACAGTTATGGGTATGTGCATCAGGCAGTTCCTACTGCTCTTCTAAAGGATTTTAAATCACCTCATAACAACTTATGTTTAAAAGCCTCACTGCCTCAGTCACAAATATTGATCTTTGTGAACAAAAGTACCTTTTTTTGACAAATGTGTTTATACAGACATTATTTTTTTCTAAATGCAATGCCCAATGTCAGAAAAGCAATATTATTCATGAATATAAACTCTCAGACTTGAAAAAGAACACCTTTGTTTAACCTGTTTACTATACAACATCTATGCAAACAATTCCTAAATCTCAAGCATCTTTCTGGAAATGGCTATTCATTCCCTTCTAAAGTCAAATTTCTACTGCTGTCCCTAACAATTAAACAAGAAAAAAGGAAATGCAGTTGCTGAAATTGATCACAGACTTTCAAGTTCATTTAACATACTGTCTTCAACACAACAACATATGCTACAAATCTAGTTTTTTGAATAATCTCAATATTCTTTACAGAGCGGTTTAGAAGTATTTTTCCTTAAAAAAATAAAATGATTTATCTAGAGGAAAAAATGTCTAATAAAATCATTTTAATTAGTTGTACACATTAATCATGAAATTGCACAGAATAATTATAGTGACAGTTCTCCACTTACTATAATGAAACATAGTGAGAATGGTTAGAATATAAACAGATCAGAGGGACTATGAAGGTGAGTGTTATTTGGCATAATTTTACTATGATTTAGTAAAGACTATGTCTCCCAGGATAAAATAATAGGTTCTCATTATATGAAGGTGACTTACTTGGAATCGGGAACCAAAAACTCTTTATTTCTCATGACCAGCCATCCCCAGTCCAAATCCCACATTCAGGAGCATCAAAATCTCTGACCACATGCCAAAATGAAGACAGATGGATACAGAGCTGTCACATATTCAGTACCTGCAAAAAAAAAAACAAAAAAAAACTGGAGTTATAACATCAGAAGACAGTAGGCTAAGGCCTAAAGAGTCCTGCTTTTTCACACATAGTAGCATGTTTATTCATCCCATTGTACTTCTACAGTTCCCCAGAGGAAAAATAAGTACCTGAAGTTTCAACTGGGAAAGATGACTCACCCGGAAACTTGCTGAGTAGTTTATGAAGGTTTACAATGCTTGTGAATTGCTGCTTGTGTCTTGTGTGCCAGGTAATGGTCAGGATGACATGAGGCAAAAGGGTTTGATAAAATGAAAAATAAAAATCTATGGCAGTCACATATAACAATGACAATGTGTGTATCATAAACCTTTACACAAACATTTTAGCATATGGTGTATATATTTCAAGTAATATAAATGCAAAAGAAAAGGCCTTTAGCACAAATTGACCAGCTTCGACACTGGAAAAATACAAATTAACAAAAAAGAAATTCAAAGGGAAATTAATGGATCTCATAAATGTCTCAAGGGTGAAAATATTGTTTTCTCCTCAACACAGGAAAGAAACAATTTCTCGTAATAAATTCTACCAGATATTTTAGTGATGGTGTTATTTCTGTTGCTTTTAAAAATGTATTTTTAATTGTCCTACATATTTCCTTAAGCATACAAAAAGAAATGAGAGTCCTGGGGCGTAGCCAAGATGGCAGAGTAGGAAGGCCCTGAGCACACCTCCTCCCACAGGCACACCAAAATTACAACTATTTACAGAACAACTGTCTATGAGAACAAGCTGAAGACTAGCAGAAAAGATTTTCCTCAACTAAAGATATAAAAAAGGAACCACAATGAGATGGGTAGGAGGGGCAGAGACACTATGTTATCAATACCCACACCCCTGGGTAGGCGACCACAAATGGGAAGATAATCACAACTGTGGAGGTTCTCCCTAGGAAGCAAGGGATCTGAGCTCCACCTCCACATCAGGCTCCCCAGCTTGGGGGTCCTGCACCAGGTAGACAAGCCCCTATAACATCTGACTTTGAAAGCCAGGAGGGCTTATATACAGGAGAGCCAAAGGGCTGTTGGAAATGAGAGACTCGAGGCACACAAAAGCTCACATGCTCCCAGTCCCAGCACAGAGACCGTAATTTGAAAGGAGCTTGGGTTAGACAACTTGCTCATCTTGGAAAGCTTCCTAGAGAGGTGGGAGGCAACTGAGACTCCCCCGAGGACATAAACACTGGTGGTAGTCAATTTTGGGAGCTTGATCTACCAGGCAGACACTGGTGCTGGCATGCACTATTTTGGAGTCTTCCTTCTAGCCTATCAGTGTTAGGGGCTTACCTGCCCACCAATGGGACAGTACCAGCCCCAGGACCCACCAGGTCATGGAGACAGCCATGCTGGGACCTAAGTGTCCATTGATAGATGAATGGATAAAGAAGATGTGGTATGCAACGGAATATTACTCAGCTATAAAACGAATGAAACCTTGCCATTTGCGACAACATGGATGCACCTAGAGGGTATTATGCTAAGTGAAACAAGTCAGACAGAGAAAGACAAATACTGTATGATTTCACTTATATGTGGAATCTAAAACAAACAAACATAACAAAACAGAAACAAACACAGATACAGAGAACAAACTGGTGGTTGCCACAGTGGAGGGAAGTGAGGGGATGAATGAAACAGGTGAGGGAGATTAAGAGAGGTATAACCTTCCAGTTATCAAGTAAATAAGCCAGAGGGATGTAGTGTACTGCATGGGGAATACAGTCAATAATATTGTAGGGCTTCCCTGGTGGTGCAGTGGTTGAGAGTCCGCCTGCCGAGGCAGGGGACACGGGTTCGTGCCCCGCTCTGGGAAGATCCCACATGCTGCGGAGTGGCTGGGCCCGTGAGCCATGACCGCTGAGCCTGCACATCCGGAGCCTGTGCTCCACAACGAGAGAGGCCACAGCAGTGAGAGGCCCGCGCACCACAAAAAGAATAAATTTAAAAGTTTTAAATTAAATAATATTGTAATACCTTTGTATCATGACCGATGGTAACTATATTTATCATGGTGATCATTTTGTAATATATAAAAATACTGAATCACTATGTTGCACACCTGAAACTAATGTAATATTTTAAGTCAATTATACTTCAATAAAAATTTTAATTAAAAAAATCAGAGACTCCACTTATCACAGAATAGCCCCCAAACAGGCAATACTATTCCCATTGCTAAAAGTATTTGAAATATATACCAGCATACCATACAAGTCAACTGTTCCCTACAATGCCCTCTCACCAAACTGAGGTGTTTTCACAAACAACAGGATTCAAAAGAAGCAGAAGTCAGGATGGCTTTTGCAGTTTCTCAAAGCATGACCTACAAAGGAACTCCCTCTCTCTGTGTCATGCAGGCTAATCCCTACTGGTAGCAATGATAACGCTAATATACTGGCCACACTCATCTGATGTTATTTATGTACCTCCAACTGACAACTAGTAAAATGAGGCTTTAAAAAAAATTCATTAGGTCCCCTTCCTTTCTTCCTTCCCTTCCTTCCTCCCTCCCTCCCTCTCTCTCCCTTTCTCCATCTCTCTAGATTGTCTTTTCTTTTGTCCAATAGTGAAAAAAAATGGGTGCTAGTAGGTCTACATGTACCGCAATCCCTATCTCAGGCTACATTGGAAGACCAATGGATCATCACCCAGAGTAAACCTGTCACTTCTTCACATCACCTACCCACAGAGAAAAAATTCTGTTTATCTATCTAGGTGTCTACATCAAAAGCTTAGGCATGTCACCTTTGTTTTTTATCTTCTAATATCCAATAAGTTACCAAGACCCACTATTCTTGCTAATAGACTCTCAAATCTGTCCACTTCCTATCATCTCAATGTCTCCACACAATCTGGGTCTCCACGATCTCTTCCTTGTCTCCTCACTGGCCTTGATGCCTCTACTCATAGCCTTTCCGTCTGCTCACCACACTGCAGCTAGAGTAATCAATCAAAAATGCAAATCTGGTCAAGTTACTCCTGTTAAAGACACTTCAGTGGCTCCTCCATGTTCTTAGGATAGTCTTGTATGCTCACAATATATGTTTCTGTAATCAGACCCCTGCTTATCTCAACTCCTCTTCACCTTACTGACCCTTACAAAAATAGTCTGTTTTCACGATCATGAACTACAGCCAAGCTCTAAGGCCTTTGCACCTGTTGCCCCCTCTTACTAGAAAATCCTCCCTGCCATATCCCTGCCTTTAACATGGCTGAAACTTACTCAATCTGAAGGATTCATCTCAGATGTTAGTTCCTCCAGGATGCCTTCTACCTTACCTGCTTGGCACTCCCACAGAAATTGATTATCATCAGTCAGTGTTCACTTTTAGCTTCCCCAACACATCAGAAAGTATTTGTTGAAAAAAAATTTTTAATTCAAATCATTTTGTTGCATGACTGTTGGTTTTACTGTAGCATATGTGTATAAAGATCCAAGTTAACTAACAATGAACCAAGCTGCTTAGCTCTGCATCCCACATTTACTACTTGGACACACATAAACTAGGCAATTTTAACTTTATACTATTATGGGTTGACAGACACCCTGATATCATTAAAGCCAAGTCCTATAAATATAAAAATATATGGGTTTATATTTACCAGAAAACCAAGGTTTGAGTTTGCAAGAGCTCACTCTAGTTTTATTAATATAAAAAGCAACCTTTATTGTTTCAGGGTCATCTCAGTGACACAAAACTGTCTGAAAATTGATCAACTGCTTCCTTTTCACAGTGATAAAGAACTGCCTGGTTAACAGAGGGTAGAGAATTGCACAGCTGTAACATGCTTAGTGTTATCTGAATGTAAACAAATGTGATAACTGAAAGCAAATTCAATCAAAAGAACATTACCACTTTCTTAATGATTAACATGAAACCAGTTATCTAATGAAAAAAATTTAGAACAAAAAATTCAAGGTGACCCAAGACTTAGGGGTTCCTAATGTGAAAGCTTAATTCTGTTATAAGTCAGTCAGCATCAATATAAACTCTGTATCTGTCCAATTTAGAAGAATCTCTTGGATAAAAAAAATCTAAGGTTCAACTGTCAAACACAGTACCTAAGCTTTGATTTTCAGTGTGATGGGTGAGGAAGGGGGGTAAAATGTGAATATTCTCTGTTTGCTTTGATGGTCCACAGTAAGCACAGTTCTAATTAATCTTGCCAGTAAGAGAAGCCATAATCCACAAGGACTCACCTTCCCAGCCAAGCTGCTATTCTACATCCTGTATGGTTGAGTGCAGAATACTGTGCTACCTTACCAAGTATAATTGGTACTGGATGCTCCACCCAGATTCCTTCCTCGTCCTTCCCTCAGCTGTTGGGAATACCATCTTTTGACAGTTCACATTTGTGTCCCTCACAGAGAAATGCCCTTGGCCACAAAGAACTGCCTCACTTAAAGTTAAGCTCCCTCTCAGGGGAGAGCTCACAGTCAATGAGCTACTCATACAAAGGAACAAGAACATCTTTGCTTCAATATAGAGTATCTCTGAAGGAACATCCCAGCTCAAGAGCTCCCTAAAGGCTCTACTGATGCCTCAGTTGCACTGTGGGTCAGGTCCTCCCGCTTCCTGATCCTCCTTTTCTCACTTCCTTACAGATGCATTTCTGGAGACCACTTCTCAGAAAACCTCTTCATCTGAGAATCTACTTCCAGGCAGCCTAATCTAAGACTCAAGTCAGTAACTATGAAAGGCAAATATGCTAGTATACAGTAATTTTGCTGACTTCATAGGTCTTGGTATCAGTCTTGGTCTTTTGTTACAGATGTCAACCTATTAACTGAGGCAAAGACAAGATCTAAAATTTAATCCACCACTAACTGACTCCTGTTCCCATTTAATTGTAAGAAAATTTAGGAACCAACTCATTGGTACTATAGGTTATCTTACTTTACCCTTTATCCTCAACAATTTTGAATGTTTGGCAAAAATTACTGGATAATTTTATCATCACCCAATTATAAGAGAAAAAATATTCTAGATGAAATTCTAATTAAAAGAGCATAAGAAGAAAAGGAGAATAAAAATGATTTGTCCACAGTAGATCTCTATGTTCTCAAAGATAGGGGAAATGTACTTTTGTTGGACTTATAAAGATTCAGGCCTTTTCTGATCAAAATATAAAAGAATTATTAGAATAGAATCTACTTGTTATGTTCTCAATCAATCTCTTAAAATCTCCTTTGGAAATGAAAGAAAGGTTGTCATGAAATCAACTGATTCTTTTATTCCATTCACTTCTCAATCCAAAGGATATGAAAAGATCCTAGGTTTTGAGGTCTTTGTTTTTTGTCTTTGTTTTTTTGTTTTTTGAGTTTTGTTGTTGTTGTTTTGGTGCCACCATTTTGAAGAGTAGAAATTAAATCAGTTGGTCTGCCTAACTGTAGTCTCATTTGTCTTAGTTGATACAAACCTAAGTTTCTCTTCTAGAGCATATGGACACAAAAACTAAACAGATCACGGTACAACAGCAAATGCTGATGTGCTATCCTTTTAAGAAAATATAATTTTTATATATAGATGCAAACTGCCAAACAGAAAAGGAGGCTTGCCCACAAAAATAAATCTGTTTCCTTTAAGTAGAAATTTCTGTGAAGTACAAATAGAATCACTAACTTAAAAGTAGTTTCCTATAACTGAATGACAAGGCCTTATTCCTGTTGGGGAAAGGAAGATGCAAGTGGAGGCAGAGATCCATTCTTTTATGTTTTACAGGAAAAATAAAATGATATGTGTCTTTCTCTTTCACTCCCAGTGTATCAAACCTAGACTAGTTTTTCTAGATTTTTCTACAGTTGTCCCTCAGCATTCACAAGGAATTGGTTCCAGGACCCACCATGGATACCATGATCCAAGTATGCCTAAGTCCCATAGTGGGCCCTCTGTATCCATGGGTGCAGAACCAGCAGATTCAGAACCAGCATATATGGAGAGCCAACTGTATATTTATTGAAAGAAATCTGCTTATAAGTGGACTTGTGCAGTTTGAATCTCTGTTATCCAAGGGTCAACTGAACTATGTACTTTTATGAGTAAAAGTGTTTTAAATATTCATATATATAATATATAAATTATATCCATTACTGTGCTAGTAGGTACATTTCAAAAACACAATAATAGAAGTATTATAAAAATAAAACAAAAATGAAATTAAAACTTTACATAACTTCAGTTTATTAATTAGTGGTCCAAAAATTTTTCCTCATACTAAAATATTCTTTTTTTTTTTTTTTTTTTTGCGGTACGCAGCCCCCTCACTGTTGTGGCCTCTCCCGTTGCGGAGCACAGGCTCCGGACACGCAGGCTCAGCACCCATGGCTCACGGGCCTAGCCGCTCTGCGGCATGTGGGATCTTCCCAGACCGGGGCACAAACCCGTGTCCCCTGCATCGGCAGGCGGACTCTCAACCACTGCGCCACCAGGGAAGCCCCTAAAATATTCTTAATAAAAATTCTAAAATAAAGATCAATGCAATCAAATATACATCATTTCTCTCAAACTTAGCTTAACATTTATTGATGCTATGATTCAAAAGTATGGTTCTAAATTCAATTATGATTGTCATAAGCTAAAAATAAAATGCTAAACAAAGATAAAAAGACCCAAATAGATGAGGCACATTATTGGCTGTGTTTATTAAATCATGAAATTCATTTTACAATCCTTTGAGTGGTTAGTATTATATTTAACCCATGGTTTTTTTGCAAGAATCTTTGAAAGTTAATCAAAACCAGATAGCACGATATGCTCATCTACTTAACCAGAAAGACAAACACTACAGTAAACAATTATATGTTGAAAGTGAACTAATAAATATGGGCACTATGGTTGACTCTCACTCTTCCTAGAATAGCTGGGAGACTCTTTAGAACACATGATTATTTGACAAGTTGGCAGTGTAAGGGCACCAGTGCTAAACCACGTGATAAATATTAGTAAATCTGTATTTCTTACTTTCAAGAGGAAATTAATTTTAAAAAGAATTTGAACATTTCCTTCCCAAACTCTCTGGCAATCCAGGGAGAAAATCTCTTACCTAAACAGCTGATTCCAAAGAACTGTTTAGAAAAGAAGACACCAAAAATTTAACCTAGGTGTTTTTTCAGGCTTTGCTTCCCTGAGTAGCTAAGCACCTAGACAGTATGATAAGCAGGGTCAACATGTTTCCAGATCAGCACACTGCACATATTTTGGTACTCACATGCTCAAAAGTCAAATATACTATTGACCCTTGAATGACACAGGGGTTAAGGGAACCAACTCATATGCAGTTGAAAATTTCTGACTCCCCAAAATCTTAACTACTAATAGCCTACTGCTGACTGGAAGCCCTACTAATAACATAAACAGTTGATTTACACATATTTTGTATGTTATATGTATTATATACTGTATTCTTACAATAAAGTAAGCTAAAGAAAAAACAGTAAGAAAACCATAAGGAAAATTTACAGTACTATACTGTATTTATAGATGCCATAAGTTTACATCAACTGTTGACAAGATGAACTGTCTGTCAGTACGTACATCAATACTCTATTATATGGTATAAAACACTGTAGATGTTATACATAATACTAACACTAGACCATCAAAAACAAAAAGATAGGGACTTCCCTGGTAGCACAGTGGTTAAGACTCCACGCTCCCAATGCAGGGGGCCTGGGTTCGATCCCTGGTCAGGGAACTAGATCCCACATGCATGCCACAATTAAGAGTTCCCATGCCACAACTAAGGAGCCCACATGCCGCAATTAAGGAACCTGCCTGCCACAACTAAGACCTGGTACAACCATATAAATAAATAAATATTGAAAGAGAAATTCATTTTTATTTACAGGTATAATGATTCATGTATTAATAATGAAGCAGCAATATAATTGCTTTAGAGTAGCCTAGTGTAATCTATAGGAGTGCTTCACAGTAGCCTAGCCTATATGCTAAGGAATGAATTGTTATAAAACTTTCATGGCATACAGTATTATGGTCACATTCATAATACAGTATAGGAAACATTGTTACTTTAAGAAAACACAAAAATTTCTAATACAGTTCTTGCTACAAAACAAGGTCACCACAATAGCAACAAGAGGTGGCTATGAAATTATTACATTAGGACAATAATGTACTACAGATTTTATACAGTTATAATTATTTTTTTAGCCGCGGCATGCGGGATCCTAGTTGCCTGACCAGAGATCGAACCCATGCCCCCTGCAGTGGAAGCATGGAATCTTAACCACAGAACCACCAGGGAAGTCCCTATACGCTTATAATTTAAAACTGCATCTTGACATTTGTTTACATTTCTCTCAACTGCAAATGGTGCCATGTACAGTCTGTAAGTGTATGTGTAAGTTCTGATAAATTTTAACTTTTTATAATAGATTTGTGTACATTTTATGGTATTAAATGATAAAAGAGGCTTGTATCTACGTGTATTTTATGCATTCATGACGTATTTTTTCTTAATTTTTTTCTATACTTCTAGGCTACACAGTTCATCTGAGAGCTTTATCAAATTGTCACAAATCTCCACAAAACTTTCCAATACATTTACTGGAAAAAATCTACGTATAAGTGGACCCACGCAGTTCAAATCCATGTTGCCCAAGGGTCAACTTTACTTTTATGTCCAATGTTTCATGGATTTACTCATTCAGAAATTAAATCAAAATAGTTCATTTCCCAGGAAAGCACAATTTGAAATTTAGAATAAGAAGAAATATGAAAACTTACTTTGGCCCAAGATTTAATCACCCAGAAATGTACAAATGTACAGTACAATGACTTGATATCCACAAGTCTGTTAAGATCATTCTGACTAATGGCAGGAAGCATTTTGTAGGTATTCCACAACAAATCCATTTTCGGGACACATCACATTCAAAAGCTTGATTAAGCTTTTATCTTGATCCTCAGATTATAAACTTTCGCTGGTCTGAATAAAATATACAGAACCCACTTTTCATCTGTTCACTTTAGTATTACACAATAGTTTATGGAACAGTATCAGTTACACAGACTGGTGATAAAATATGAACAATATTAACAATATATCATATATACTTATGTATTTATAAATATTAAGAAATCATTAACAAAGTTTTCTTTTCAGAAATAGAGAAAGAAGTCCATTTTCCCTTCCTATTTGAAAGAAAGAAAGAAATACTAAGAATAAAGCCTTTGAAAAGATAAATAGCAGTGTCTCAGAGACTCTTGAATAAACTCTTAAAATGAGCACCAGACAACTAGCATAAGACTTGGGTGGTAAGAGGAGGAGATAAGAGAATGAGAGAATGTCGAGTTCAGACGGAACCTTCAAGGACATGTAAACTAATCATCCTTTTGAAGTTTGAATCCTTTCTACATCATGTAAAGTGTTCATTAAGCCAGCCTACTGACTGATCAAGAATTCACTGCTCACCAAGGTAGCCATTTCTCTTAAAACATTAAAAAGCTTTCCCTTATATTGAGCTAATACTTGCCTCTCTATCTCTGTCACCCACTGGCCATCCAGAACAACTCCAATTCCTTCCCTTTAGTTTAGGGCCTCTCCTATGGGATGAGCTATCAAAAATACTAGTTAGTCTCAATGAGTCCTTTCCTTTACATCCCATAGTCTTTCAACTATGTTTTTCAACTAACGATTCTAGTGTTATCATAGCACAGTCCTGGTTAATATCCAGTTTGTTAATGTTTCTCTGAAAGTGGGGAACATAAAAGAACACTATATTGCTAGACTTGGCCCAAAGTGGAAAGAGCAAAGCAGAACTTCCCCTCTCCATTCGAGATACTACACATCTATTCCTGCAGCCCATGATTACATTCACTGTTTCCATGGCTATGTCACACATATTGATTCAAACTAAGCTTTATGTTGACTAAAACTTTAGTCTTAGTGTGTCAACTAAAGACTGCTGCTCACCATCTGCCTCTACACGGATGAAGTCACTAGCCACTGCAGTCGCTGACCCTCAACATGCCCTGAAAGGAGTTCAGGGTGGAGATAAGGAATGAAGCACTCTGTGCTGTGGGAAAAACTGGCACAACAGGCCTTCAGATAGTTAGATATTTTCAGGAGAAGATTTTATGAGCCCAGTTTCTTGTATCTTCTCATATCCAGAAAAGCACTAAAATCACTAACAGAGACATCTGCTCTTCATGACTACCAGCCACCTTCTGCCAAAATGTGTGCCTGATTGCACGTATCCCCCCTCGCCAAAACCATATATATATTGACCTCTCCTCCTCTACCTCTTTGGAGCAATTCCTCAGAGCTATCTGAGAGGCTGTCTCCCAGTCTATAGTCCTCATTTTGCCCCAAATAAAACTTAACTCACAATTCTCACGTTGTGCATTTTTTTCAGTTGACAAGTTATTCATTTACTCAATAAATATTTATGTAATGCTACTACAAGGATATTATAATACTTGGAACAGTATGAGAAATTAGTGAGAGATAGTTGAAAGAGGTAAGACCTGGGCCCAAGCCCCACTTTATCCAGCTGTAACTGTGTGGGCAAGAACACTTGTTAGAGCTACTCAATTTTCAGAACTATCTTGCTACCTGCTGGTCACAGTTCCAAAGCATATGGATGGGCCTTCAGCCAGCAATTTAGAATACCAGCACTCCAGGTCATCCATTTCCCTTCCAAACACCTACTGAGAGAAGAAATGTTCAGGGAAGATAGGTCCAAGGCTTTAAAAATTCAATCCTTGGTTAATGTTGAATCACCAGAAAGCTACATGTTAGGAACCAACCACATAATACCTTTCTGATCACCTTCCGCGAGTTGCATTTAATGCTTTGTCCTAATCTTTAACAGAAGATTGTTGTAAAAAGTAACCATGTGAAAATCACAACTGCATTATTATGTTTTAAAGCTGCTGATACTGTCCATTTTGTGGCTGAGTCCCTTTTACTGCTAGGAAAGGCTTTGTTTTCTCTGAGGAATGAGATGTTTCTACAATTCTAAAGATGGAAATCATCAGAATGTTTTACACATTTTTTTAAAAAGTAAGTTTTAGAGTTTGGGAGATTGGGATTGACATATATATACTAACATGTATAAAATGGATAACTAATAAGAACCTGCTATTTAAAAAATAAAATTAAATTTTTAAAAAAGTTTCTTTTTTTGTATTCTACTTATTTTATTATGAATATATTTGTGTGTACATATATATATATATTAAACAAATATTTTTGTTTTCTTTCTTCTATTATTTCCGTATCAGATAACACAAGATATATTGACTTTATATTTTAAAAAAGTAAATTTTAGAGAGAGAAAGTCTATAAGAAATAATGAGAAAAAATGCCACTTGAAACATGAACAAATAGCAAGAAATATTTGTATTTCCTGCTTCATCAGCAGCTGAAAAGGGGTCCATGAGAGCAAGATGGATAATTCAAATTGGGTCTTAATAAACTTATTATTAAGTTAAAGATCGTTGTTCAGTTGCCTCTATGTTTCCTCTTCCCAAATAATCAGGCCCAATAACTTATTCTCCCCAATGACAAAGGTTCTAAGAGCTGATGAACCTAAGAACTACCTAGAGAACTTGTTTTAGAAATTTGCATTTTTAAATAAACTCCCCATGTAATTGGGATGCAAGTGAACCACATAATACATTTTTTAGAACCCTCTTCCAGGACCAATTTTTGGATCACTTGAATTAACTCTGTCACTCATCCCTGGGCTCTCTATTGTCTCTTGAGGTCCCTTTAAAAGCCTGGTGACCAAAAGGTATGTTGAGTATTCTTACTAAGTGTCCTACTAAAGCAGAGCAGATGAAAGGGTTATGTCTCCACTCTTATGCAGCACACCACATTCACTTTAATATGCAGTAGTGTTGATAGGCATGCTCACAAAAGCAGTGCTTCACTTTGACTGTCAGATTGAGTTCAGTGACTTATTTTGACTCTCTTGACAAATGAGAGCTTAAAATGCATTAAAGTGGGTCCAAATCACAATCAAATGAAACTGTGAAGAGCATTGTTTGGGACTTTTTCCTCAACTGAACCAGCTGCAATCAGTTTTTAAAACATAATCTACTCCATTTTTTAAATAAAGAATTTTCCTTTGAATAGAAAATCTGGCAACCTCCTTGAGTAAAGTCACTCTTCCAGAAAGTAAGATCTTTTTGTCATAATTTTTTATTCATGAAGATTTTAAATTCAAACAATACCACTTTTAGAATATCTACAGGCAAGTAACCTGTTGTCAGGGAATAGATTTATAAACAATCAAAATATTACAGGCAAGAGTAAAGAAACTTTATTGTTGCTCTCTAGCTCACAATTTCATGGATGAAGAAATCATTCCATGACAGAAACTGGTGTTATACCATAAAGTTCTCTACGTGGACCATCTATATGATTTAGCAAAAGAAACAGATTTAAAAACTAAAGTGACCAATCACTTACAACATGTCAACTGAAAATTCACAGTAAATATCTACATAAAAGGTTCAGGTACTCATATAAGTTCCCAAGATCAATCTAAACGTTACCACTTCCAAGATATTTCTTACCTATAAAAACTCTACCCCAACACATTCTATCATGTCTAAATTGACTCTAGATAAAAAGCATTTTCAAAGAACAAGTTAAGATATCCAAAGAAGAAATTCAGGATTTGAAAAATGAGTGATTTTACTCAGAAAATGGCCAGATAGAAATTTTTTAAGTCTTTAGACTTAAGAGAAATCACGCAAAGACCAGTTGGGGCATGATTCACTCTCCTATACTACCTGCATTTTCTATCTGGTATGTTTTTAATTTTATAAATTTCATGCTGTCTGTCTCCATGGTTACCAGTGCTTAATCATAATGAGCCCCTAGTCTATACACAGGAATTATTATTTCCTTATGAATTGCACATACTAAATTGTTAATAGCTTCTCTATACTTTTACAATGACTAGTTTAAGTTTTTCACTTCTAAGCAAAGATTTTCAAAAGGTTCTTTTGACTTTCTTTTCTTCCTTTCTGAATTTTGTATATTATATGGACTTCAGTGATTTCATGATAGTTGAGATTTGCCAACACATCACAATCTATGTTCTTTGATATATGATGTCTGTGCCCATCAGTAAGTGCTCTTCTGAGCCTCAGTCAAACATCCTTTTATTTTTAAAAAACATTTTTTGTATATACCTATTAAATCTAAGTCAAAATCAATTAACAAATCAGGTGAATACTGGTATTCATTCATTCACCAAACTAGGGCCTAGAGGGGAAGTATATAAACACCAACAACTCTTCAGTGACTCACCACAGTTAGGCTTCCTAAGCAACACTAGAGCACCTTATTTCAAAGATAATTAAAATGCAGTTTGATACTGTGGACATTTTCCACATGAAACCATGTGGGCAATGACTAAGAGTCAGTCTTTGTCAGATTTCCTGGGTTCATAACCTGATTCTACCACTCACTTATGTGACCTTAGATAAATTACTTAACCATGCCTCAGTTTCCTCACCTGTAACAGGGGATAATAATAGTGTCTCCCTCACAGGATTATTTTAAGGAGTAAATGGATTTACATTTGTTAATGTGTGGAATAGTTCCTGACACATAGTAGTCACTATTTAAGTGTTTATTAAATATAAATCAATCAATCAGTCCTAGCCTATGTATCATGAAACCATGTTTTCTAAGAAAATATTTTTTCCCATGAGAAATATTTTTTCACTGTCCCATGAGGCAAGATAATCCTCACTTTAAATTTCCTTGTGCAGCACTTAAATATTATCTGATCAGCTAGTCTCATGTCTATGAGAGTTATAGACACTGACCATATTGAGCATTTTATGTGTCACTTCATTTAATCTACAGTGGGAGTCCTACAAAAGATTGGTGATTTTCTCATTACAGATGAGAAAACTCAAGTTTAAAGAAGTTAGATAATTTGTACAAATTCACTGAGTTAGTAAGTGGCAGAGATGGGCCAACTGATGACATATCCAAAGCCAATTTTTTAATCAGTCCATTACCATGGATAAAGTACTACATAAAAAGATAATTTCACAACTTTTCAAAACTATAAATTTGTCCCGTCCAGGTATTCTTAGCCTGCTCCTGGAAGCCCAGAAATGTTAAATTTGAATCTGTCATTGCCTGTGGGTGTGGTTCCTCTGCTTCCTGGACACCATAGGCTCGTGTGTGTGCAATTGAGTCCCACAGATTACTGAGGTTCATCAGTGGAAATCAAGGTTACATCGGCAACGGGCTCTAGATGGTGCCGGGAACCATGTCAAAAATGACCTTCTGCAGCTTGCCCATTCATGTCTGTAAAATACTGACACCAGGGTGTTTAGACTCAGCAGCAGCTGAATAGCTCTGGAAAGTGCAGCGTATCTCATCCTGTTAGCTTAGTTGGCTCTAATGTAACAGTCTCAGTGATGAATGTCCTATTACTGATGGGAAATACTGATTAACTCTGGGTTGGACTTTTTTAATTGTGAAGCTCCAATAAAATGTCTCCACTCACTTGGCTTGGTTCAATTGCTAATGAGGAAGTCTGGGTTGTATGAACTTCCTGACACAAATCAGTGACTGCAAAATCTTGATGTCAGCCTATCATGCCTTCTCTGATGGATACCAGAAGTGCCTTCCTTCAGGGCCTACCAGTGCCTCACTTCTAACAGTTATAAAATAAGCAGAAGCCACTTCTTCATTCTTCTCTGAAACCACTTTTCAGTAACAATTGACTTGTGAAATTTTGCCCTCCACCACTCAGACAAGTGTCTAAAGTAAGGTTCTTTGTCTCTGAGTATCATCGGCTACCAGTGATCTCTGTTTCAGTGAAGGATAGTGTAAGCTTAGGTTCTTCCGAATTGAAAGACTACATTTTGGATCTGATAACACTAGACACTTAATGCCAAAAGAGGAACTATATAAAAGCCTGCAGAAGCATTCAGACAGCTTGGGCGGGGCAACGTCAGGGGAGATGGAATGTGGCACTGCTTCAGAAGAGCTGTGGTTCATGTTGCTATCAGAGATGTTCACAGGCAGAACTTGTAGCTAGCAGACGCTTAGCACAGAAGAAGCTGCTCATCTCCCTAGTACTGCTAAGGAAATGATCGTCTCTTTTAGAAGAGGGAACTGCACATGTACAACATGGCAGTCATTGTCCTGGTCAGTGATCTGGACAAAACATCTAAATCTGAGTTATAGCTAAGAAATAACAGTTCATTAAGATGGTTTGCAAGCACGTCAGAAATCAAAAAGCAGCTTCAGGTCAAAGGAGTGGAGGAGATCATTATATTCACTGTATCCCAGAAATTAATCCCTGCCTCTACATTACTTAATACTAGTAAACCCTGAGTTGACATTTCCAGTTACAGTATACAATATAAACTAATGAAAACCAATTATATGACTCTTGACTTATAAGTCAAAGATAAACTTTAAAAAGAAACAAACATGATTTTTTGAAGCTATCTGGGAAAATAGAGTTCCTTCATCCATGAGTATAAGCAAATTAGTTCTAAGTAGGGGTTGTAAGAATAATGTTTATCCTCTTCAAACAGTGGACCTTACTGAAGCCAAGGAGGTAAGGTAAAAATCTTGGTACCATGTTCAACACAGTGCCATCTCTCAGGGGTAATACAAAAGTATTTCCTTCTGTCCTGCAAGCTCTGCAATTAAGTATCCCATAACAATCTATCAAGAGTAATACATTCCTCTGAGCCTACAGTCTCAGTTATTATAATTCCCTCTTAGCAAATCTTCTAATGCTGTCATTTCCTTTGCTGCAATTTATAGAAAAAGCAGTGCAGAGTTATAGACTAGCTGCTGTAATTAGAATTCAAAAGGAATTAAGAGTCTTTGTTTGTTTGCTGGGTTTTCTTGGGGTGGCCACAGAGTTCATTCCAGCTGAATGATTTCTTGGAGCTATTCACCCATATCTAGACCCTCCCAATCACATTTTCAAAACCCTTTGGACCTAATATGATGAATCAATGATGTGACAATAACTGAATGGAGAATATATTTTAAACATAAACGTAACCACCAGTAGGTATGAAATAAATAGTAAAATCCCATCAAGGCAACAAAGGGACAGCTTTTGAGTACCAAGGGAGTGTTTTCCAGTCAGCTCCCAACCCAAAGCCTAGGAAGCCTAAAATGCCTCTGTATCCAGGGAGTTCCACAGACATTTTCTATTTACCATGTTTGTCTGCAGAAGAGCGTATTCACAATGGAGAGAAGCCACATCCTGAAGACCCCATATATTTCATGGATTTAACAGAAAATAGTAACAATAGTTAATATTTAATGAGAGCTTACTATATGCTAGCCACTAATTCTGGAAATTAACTCATTTTAATCCTCATAATATACATATGAAGCAAGTACTATTATACCCCATTTTATAGATGGATAAGCTGAGTCTTAGAAAAGCTTACTAACTTGTCTATTGTCATACAGTTAGTAAGCAGCAGGGCCAGAATTCTAACCAACTGGTCTAACCCCAAAGACCCTAACTCTTAATCAGTAACCAGGGGAACAGACCTACAAATAAGAGGGAATTGATAAGTACTGAGCTCTGGTAACTTTTTGGTCACTTTAGAAACATTTCATTTAATCCTCACACAGCATATTTTATAAAAGGAAAGTAAATTTCAGAGAGATTAACTACTCAAATCCATAAAACTAGCAAGGGAAAAAGCTAATATTCCATATACTACATCACAGCACCTCTCCACAGCTTAAAGACTAAGTGGCAGAAATAAAAGCAGAAATCTCACCTCAATTTGCATATCAGTGCTGTTATAAGAAAGTGACCGAGATGTACCTGGTGGTCCAGTGGTTAAGACTCCGCAATCCCAATGCAGGGGGCCTGGGTTCGATCCCTGGTCAGGGAACTAGATCCCGATGACGCAACTAATACCCAGCGCAGCCAAATGAATAAATAAATAATTCTTTAAAAAAAGAATAAAAAAGTGACCAGTGGAAACTGTCTGGCAAGGATGCTAATAGGACACAGAAGAAAATCTGTAGTTAACAACAAAATCAGCATAACCAAGGAAGAAAGAATCTAAAACATTAGAGCACTGCAGTGTTGATGTTGGGGTGTGTGTGTGTGTGTGTGTGTGTGTGTGTGTGTACTGTTTCATTGTTTTCAACTACTCCTTTTATTTTCTTGATGAAATCTTGAGTAGTTCTCAACTAGGGACAGTATCTCACCAAAGACTATCTGGCAATACATGAGGACAGTTGATTGTCTTCACGATTAGGGGATTCTACTGGCATTTAGCAGGCATGGGCTAAAGATGCTAAATATCCTGCAATATTATGTCGGCACAACAAAGCACTGTCTCACTAAAAATGCCAATATTGCTCGTCCAACATTAGAAAGTACTTAAAGAAACCATTCAGGTATTGCTAAGAAAAAAATACACCACCCAGATGGGCTTAATCAATATTTGCACCCCGAGTGGACAGAGGAAGTAAATAGGGACCATTATAGACAGGTTCCTGAACAAAGTAGTTCCTGTTTTAGGTACTACTGCATCTTAGACATACATAGACATAAAGCCTTGCTATTAATACTATGGAGAAAATATGTGAGACCTAAATTTTGAATAAAGACTCAAAATAATCTCAGTCGAAATACCTTCATGGTTTAGCCTAAAAGCAGACTTCCTACTTATAAGGTAGTTTCTACTACGAACAGTGTAACAGTGACTAAACATTAATCAACAAAATTTGATTCAATAAAAATATGAATCAATAAAAACACAAAATTGGCATGCTTAAGAAACAGCAAAAAGATGAGTGTGATTGGAATGAGCATGAGTGAGTAGTAGGCTGATGTCAGAAAGGCAGGCAGAGGCCAGAATGTGTAGGGTGTTGTGAGTCTTGATAAGGAGCATAGACTTCTGCTTATTGTGATGGAACTGGAGAGCTTTAAGCAAGGAATAAATGATCTGACTTATTTTTTTTTAATTTTTAAATTTAATTTTATTTATTTATTTATACTGCAGGTCCTTATTAGTCATCCATTTTATACACATCAGTGTATACATGTCAATCCCAATCGCCCAATTCATCACACCCCACCCCCACCCCCCCACCCCCCCACCGCCCCACCACTCTGCCCCCTTGGTGTCTTATTTTTAAATCACTAGTTAGGGTAGTAAGAAGAGAACACTGAGAGCTAGAATACCATTCTACTTGGAAACTAGGGTTGTAATAAGGCAGACAAAAGCATATACAGCAACACCTTTGTTAAGTTGCCTGATGAGGGTAGATGCTGGTTAGGAAAAGTTAACCAATTTTATTTTGAAACTACAGGGGCCCAAAACATCTCTGCACAAACTTCTGCCACTCTTTTTCAGATAGGCCAGGTCATCATGATCTCTTAACATAATAAAGAAAAAGCATTTTATCATCAGCAGACCTTCAAACTTAAAACTAACCCATTATCTTCAACACTGACACCCCTAGAAACAAGTCTGTAATAATACTAAATTTACCGTGGTCTCTGCTGACTTCAGCCAACTGAATAAACATATAGGGAAAAATTAAATCCCCAAATTGTTCACACTAGAATGCGAAAGAGTATCTTTAAATAGCTGCTATTTCAAATATAACTGATTAGAAAGGTACAAAACCAGAAGTAGCTCAAGGCAAACGAGTCAAAGACAGAACTTGTTAAAATAATCAAGTTTAGAGAAGCAATGCTGACATTACTGTGTAATTTTCCATAGACTTCCAATTTGCAAGACACCTTGCTTTGGTTTATTTGGCACTGCTCTGTCTCTCAGGAAATCCTGCTGGCACATTTATTTATTCAAATAATTGTTATTAACCAACATTTCTGAGCACCTGCTGTGTGTGTGTTAGAAGCTAGGAATATAAAGCTTTGCTGTCAGTCCAGAGAGATTAGTAAAGTGTAAGAAAAAAGATGAACAACAATAAAAAAATTACGTGCCAATTATGGGCACTGAACTGAAATATACCTGCTGTGTCTCAGAGTCCTAGGGGGACTTTCAGACAGGGCAAGTGACTTCACCCCTAACCCACATCATTAATAACTGATCATTTCCAGGGTACCAAAAAAGTCCTCTAGTCAGTAAATGAGAGTTCAGAAGACTGGGTGATTAGAAAGGTTCAGTAAGGACTTCGTAGATTAAATTAGACTTCAAGAAAGCCTTTCAGAAAGGGGTAAGACTTACATATGCAAATAATTTATCTTTATGACTTAAAAGTAATAATTTACAACTTTCCATAAATATTTGGGGATACATAGGGTGGGTATCATAAACATATGAGAAGAAATCTCTAAAGCATACCATACACTGCACTCCTGAAGTAATAGGGAAACAGAACTCTAGAACCTGAATCAGAGACCCTCTTATAGTGCTTAACCTGTTTTTCCTCAAACTGCCTGTTTTTCCCTACAGATGTTTCTGACATTTTCCAAAACGTCTTATTAAACATGTTTTCCCCCATTGCTTAAGAGTTAACAAATATCATAAGGCACATTTGGAAAATGGTGTCAGGGGATTCCCTCCTTCAAAAATGTTACAAGCCGCTAGTTTAAATGCATCTGAAACAGATGGCTCTGCTCGGGTGATTTCTTCCGGCTGCTGTGTCTGCATTTCAGTCAAAGAAGAGAACATAACTTCTTGTGTCTTGAAACCTTGAACAGGGTGAAAAAAAACACTTGCTGTCATTTTTTTTACCTTTTTGTGTGTCTGTCAGCTTCCGTACAACTACACTAAACTACTTCACCAGTGACAGGTTCGGCCACGTGAAGAAGCCCCGGGAGCTCGCTCCTCAGCGTCTCCGGTAGAGCGTGACCATCTTCCCGCAACCAGTTACAAGGGAGCGCGCCGGTGCATCCTGGGAGTTGTCGTCACAGGGGACTGTGGGAAATGTAGTTTAGAGACTCCGCCCTGCTCGCCATTCCTGTAATGGCTGCTTCCTGGAAGGTAATGTACGAACTTGTCCCCGAAGGCCACTTAGATTGCCCAGGGTATTTGTAAAACAGGCGGCAGATTTGCACGTTGCCGGGCCAAAGCAGGGATTCTTTTTAAAGTCCTACTATCAAGTTCTCGAACGAACTTGTTTTTTTGGTTTTGGGTTTTTTTTTTAGCTTTTCCTTTATAGGCTAACTGACCAACTTTTAAATCTAGTTCCCCTGCTTGAACAAACTGTTGTCGTTAGTTATTACCCATTCTTCTCCCTTACGTACAACCTCCCCGCTCTGCACTGACTCTAGCTGCTGCTTTAAAATAATAATAATGTGCGATTTTTTAAATCCTGCTACGCCCCTCTGATAATAGGTGCTGTCACGTGGAGCTTAGCCTTAGCATCCTGAACTGGTAGAATTAAACAAAAACCGCTTTCTTTGGTAAGTCTTACTATTTCCCCCACGACTTAACAGTTATATGTTGTTTGACTTTGCCAGATTTGTTTGCATTTCCTGGATGGGAGAGACCCTAAGAAAATATAATTTTCATTCACTAGGATAGTTTCCAAGTTAGTATCTTGTGCCTCTTCTGTCTTTTCTTATTCTACTGTTCAATTTGTTTTATTGATTCACACGGTGTTGGCGCTATAGAGTGGGGAAAAATCGCTGGAGTAGAGGAATTATCATGAGAAGGGGCGATTAGCCTCAAATGACCATCTTTAAATACCATTTACTTCTCTCAGTTTCTTCCACCATAAAATGAGGAGATGGGTCTGAATATAATTTATAAAGTCTCTGATTTAAAGGGTTGTATGAACTGTTGTCATGTATTCATACTGTCATTTGAAAACGTAGGAATTTTTAATGGTTCCTTTTTGTTTCCATGTTTTAATTTCTAGGAACCTTCAGCCTTTAAGAACCAGTCACCTCAAGATCTCAACATCATGATCTCAGTTTCAACACAATTGTTCCTAGTTCTCTTTTCATTGCTTCTGGTGCTGCCTGTTGTTGAAGCAGTAGAAGCCGGAGATGCAATCGCTCTCTTGTTAGGTGTGGTTCTCAGCATTACAGGCATTTGTGCTTGTTTGGGGGTATATGCACGAAAGAGAAATGGACAGATGTGACTTTGAAGGGCCTCCTGAATCAAACCTTGCCCTGAAAACCTTTGTGCTATTGAGGTTCAGAACTGAGCTTTGGTGTCTGAAAGTTCTCAAGAAACAGTAAATAGGGTAGCTTCATAGTCTTGGTTATTTCCCTATAAATAGGAACAAACTGATATGTTAAATGGAAAACAAAACGTTTTCTTCACAACAAATAATGCACTGAAAAATGCCGTCTGTAATTTACATTTGCTAGTTAGAAAGAAGGTCAAAGAAGTGAGATGGCTGAACTCTGCATAAGTAATATTTCATAGTTTCAGAATTCTCAATAAGAATAAAACTCTTGTCCAGAATCCTAGGAAATTGCCACTGTTTAGTTATAATCACTGCCTCCTGCATCACTGAGGAGTCTTTTCTCCATATTTTTAATGCATTTTTGTTTTGTTATCTCCCAAGTTAATATTGTACCTAGATATTAAATACAGTTGGTCAAAAAATTAAAACTTATCTCTTTGTGGGGGAAAAGTTTAGAAAATATTCGATGTATCTAACGTTGAAATGGAGAAAAGATTTAATGTAAAAAAATACTTTATATTGACACTAAAATGGAGAAAAGATTTAACGTTTAACAAAAACAAAAAAATCTTTATAAACTGCTAACATCTCCATGGTGAGAAGTACTATATTAAATATAAACCCATTATGTAAGTTACTGTGTGGTGTTTATTTCAGACTGCTTTTATCTTTGTGTGAACTTTTATAAAGTAAGTGGAGAAGAGTAGGATGCCTTACCTTAACTGATCACACTAGCTTGTAGAGATACAATCAGTGAAAAAATGAGAAATGGGCAGCATCAAGGGAGGGGAGAGGCCTCTGGTAGAGAATCCACAGATGCAGAAGGAAAATGTAATGGCCTATACTGATTTACACACAAGCCAGATGAGGCGTAATCTCCCTGACCTTGCTACTTAAGGTGTCCTCACACCAGCAGCATCACCTTAGGACTTGTTAGATCTGCAGAATCTCAGGTCCCACCCAGACCAATTGGATCAGAACTTTTGTTTCAAGAACCCAGGATAATTTATATGCACATTCAAGTTTAAGAAGATTGCTCTAACTTGTTTGAGCCCAAGGATCACCAAAGCACTTGATAAAAACTGTTAGATTCTCAGGTTCCTCTCCTGGTTGCACTGTAGTAATTGTAGGTTGGGGTCTGGAATTCTATGTTTAACAAGGGTCTCCAGTGATTCCTTTGATTGTGTAGATGCAGCCAGCATAGAATTGTATGAGTAAATCAAACTACTATAGGGTCTTAATGAAAGCAGGTAGTCAAATTTTTTCCTAAAATAATGCATTATCCCATCTCTAGCTCTCCAGGTAACACTGGGAGCCTTAATTTTGATCAGAAAACAGGCAGCAGCAATCTAAAATCCTTAATGTGCATTTCTCCAGGTGTGAGCAGACCTGGATTTCATGAGGGATTTGGTAGAGGGTACAGAGAGTGAGGGACAGCCACACTGTAGACACAGAAACCACATGGATCTGTTTTTGTTATACTTGTTTTTTCACCAAAGAAAACACTAATAGTTTTTTATTCTGATAAATTGGCTGTTATACATTGTGTAATCAATAGAATTTTTTTTTAATTTTTATTGGAGTTTAGTTGCTTTATAATAGAACTTTTTTACATGTTTTTTTTTGAAAGATGGAAAAAGGAATGCAGATTGCGGGCCAGTTTGTCCTATCTCATAAAATACCAGCCTATTGGTACTGATGTAGAGAGGCTGCTCCTGCTTCCTTGTATGTCTGAACTTTTTGATTGGCATTGGGAGAAATCATACCTAAAGTACATTTTTTTTAAAAACAGGAAAGCCTGTTTTTGTTTTTACTGGAGGCTCAGGTAGTACATGACAGTTCATAAAATGGCTTCAGGGGTAGGGGAAATCTAAAGTACATTTTAAATCACGGTGCACTGTTTATTTAGTCACCTATAGGTACTATTTTTTAAATGTTCAAAATAAGACTACAGGCAAACATTCTTTGATAAACCTGTATTTCCACAAGTGCCTAGAAGAAATTAGAAAACTGCCATTTTCCTATTTTCTCCTTAAAAGTAGAGAATCATGAGGTGGCTTTCAGGAATTTTGATGTATATGATGGGGAATACCTTCTCTGTTTTTAGCTCTTTTCTATCTAGGTTGGATTATATAGTTTTGCCTGAAAACAGCAGAAACTCTTAATGGTGGCTCTTAACGTTTTGGGAGCCACCAGCTCCTTTGAGACTCTGATGAAAGCTATGGTCCTTTCCCTAGAAAAATGCACATACATGCTGGCATTTTTTTAGATTAATTTCAGGGAGTTCACAGAACTGAAGCCCATCCAGAAATCCCAAATTACAAACTTCTGCCCTTTTATTTCCTTTTTTTGAGGTTCTTTCCAATTCTGAAATTCCTTGATTTGCTCTGAGGGATAATACCCACTGTGGAGCAATTACAGGAAGAATGGGATTAGCAAATGTCCCCTGGGTGCCCAGCATAATTTGCAGATAACTAGTAAATGCTCTGTACATGTTAGCTTGGTTGAGTCTGGTTAAAAAGAAGACTAATAGCCAAAATCAACAAGGGAAGTGCTGGTAACCAGCCTATTGCTCCAATGCCAAAAATCAGTGCGTTTCCTGTCATTTCTCTCTGGCTGCTTTCAAGATATTTTTTCTCTGTTTTTAGTTTTCAGAAAGTGATCTGTGGTATGTCTTGGCATAAATATCTTTGGGTTTATCCTGTTTGGTATTTGCTCAGCTCGAACCTACAGGTTTGTGTCTTTTTCCCAAATTTAGGTAATTTTTAGCCATTATTTTTTCAAATACTCTTTCAACCACATCTACTTCTTTCCTTCTGGGACTCCGTCTGCCTTATCACTGCCAGACAGAGGTAAAAGTCCAGAGGGAACCTCATTACTGTTCCCTACGTGCCCTGACCCTGCAGGTGGGGTGCCTTGTGGCTACTGGGTGGGAGTAGGAGTTCAGACTCCGCATGTGTTCTCCACTGGCCCATGGCCATGTCTAAGCACATTGGCATTTCTGGGTTGCCACCTTGTCCAGTACCTAGTCAGAGATCTATGAGGCAAAAAGAAAATCTAGAGAATTCACCACCGTGTCTTCTGGTCCTGAGGTCCCTAGCCAGTCTGCCTTCTTTCTACCTTTCAGAATCTTATGTTTGTTTTATAAATAATATCCAGGATTTTTAGCTGTATTTAGTGGGAGAAATAGGAAAAAAGATGTCTACTCCAACCTCCTGAAAGCACAAGTCTCCTCAGTGTGTATTTAAAGAGTGGAGGGATTAAAGCACCAGGTAAATGATCGATTCAAGGAATTTTACTCACAGACCTTTGTCCTAGGATCGCTCACATCTACCCTCCCCTTTTCACCCATCCAATAATATATTGTTTATTCCTGTCTCTTACCCAATAAGCTCAATCAAGAATGCAGGAGTGCAGATGAAGTTTAAAAAATGAACTGTATCCATATTTTGTCTCAGCATTGAGAGTGCAATGGCATCTTTTTGAAAAACTATCAAATGTACCACCTGTGAAGGAGCCAGCCAGGCCCAGGAAATCTCAGAAGCTACACGTCACATGTACCTTCACCCTCTTAGGCTTTCTAAGCTCTGCAGAAGCTTGTCAAATGCCATTTCCAACCCTGAGGGTAGGAAAAGTGATGTAGCTATATAGCCTGCAGCACATAATGAAGGGAGAATTCTCCGCATAGGAACCAAACCATCTCCCTCCCAGAGATACATATCAGCCTCTTTGATGGTATCACAATAGTGATTAAGAGCCCAAGCTCTGGAATCCGATAGATCTAGATAGATAACCAGATTCCATCACTTACAATGTGATCTTAGGTCACTTAATATCTTGTAAATTTCTGTCTCCCTATCTGTTAAATGGGGAAAATAATAGTACATGCCTCATAGATGGGTGAGGAATACATGAAATAATGACTGTGAAAGACTTGGCATGCTGGATGTTATTGTAATTGGTATTTGGAGATATCTTCTAGACACAAGGGGAGAAAAACCTACTAGCATCAATTCTGTATTTATATATAAAGAAGACATCTTTAGAAAGTTATGTAAACAAATACCTTATTAAACAGTTCATTATATTTTAACTTTGACATTTTCTTTGAGTCTGTTTTCTTTATTATAGTTTTCCCCTCATCATTCTAGGCTTACAAATTGCTAAAACTCAAAGACATCTGTGAAGAAAAGAAAATTTGGCTTCCCTAAGTTTCCTCAAGCCTTTTCTGTACCTGAGTCTCCTGAGGAAAAGAAACAGGAAAAAAAGAAAATAATTGAATCTGTTTTAGTAATTCCTAACGTGCTCAACCATGGGTCTTTACTAAGTGACATAATGAAAGCTTAGCAGCAACTGCCCAGATCATTTAAGGAGATGCAAGGAATTTGCTTCTCTCTGCTCAGGAAAATAGAAGATCTGGTCCATATTCCACTATGAAAAATACTCTTAACATATCTCATCTCATTAGAAGTCATAAAGATATAAGCACCATAAAATGTGTTTAATGTTTGTTTCCTACGTGGAGAATGTAGAGAAAGCCCTTATATTGACTTACGAACCCCAGACAGGATTTTTATTCTTAGGTGAGAATAGGTCCAAATCAATAAATATGTGTGCAGAATAGCATATTTAAGGTTTTTTTCTAATTTTTAGTAACTTCATTTTTCTAAATCGCTTCTGTGATTAAGTAATATACACCAAACATCTAAATGCAAAAGGCAGACCAGAAAAATATGACTGCTGTAAAACACTAAAATGTGGTTTAATTTCTCATTGATTTGTAGTATCAGAGCTACAATACCCCTCTCACACATTATTTCCACTGAATCCACTATATATGGCTGATTAAAATTCTGAAAATATTAGTTAGCTCTTGATAATCTGAAATGAAATTACAAAATTTTATATACAAGAGGGTTAATTATTTTTAAACGGCTAATCATGAAGTGCTTCGTTAAACACTGGGATTTTAAATACCATATGTCTCAATATTAATCAAGATAATTATGCTCCAGATAAATGTGCATAAATCACTTAACAAAAGACTTTAGAAGCAGGCATGAGCACCAAGAACAGAAACTATACCATATTCTATTTCAGATGATTTGTCAGAACAACTCTTTCGCTTTGCCACAAAAATTACCAGGGCATTGCGATACCTACATAAAATAGTTTTATGGGCCCTGTGACGACATGTGCACACTTTCACTTGTTTAATCAACACTTTTCAAGACATCAGTACAACTTGGAAAGAAATTAATCAACTACCAGGTGATTGACCTTGAGCCAATAATTTAACCTCCACAATTTTTCATGTGTAGAATTATTTGTCACTAATCTCTAAAAGACTTCCTAGTGATAAAAATGTGTGGCCCCATATAGTTTTCCTAATTTCGAAAATAACAAGGTCTAATGTGTTAAAAAATATTGTAATTACCAATTTTCATATGGCAGCATGAGGAGCTGATTTCCTCTTTGAACTCTTCAGTGAAAACTGTAGTCTAGTCATTTGGTACATTTTTGGATTTCAATTTAGTGAAGCAGGGGCAGCTCATTTTCTGTACTGAATGAGTATGATTAGGGATTGTCTCAAGAAGGAAGAATAAAAACAAACCGTAGCCCTGCCACTCCCACTCACAGCAAACAGCCCACACACTAATTGAAGTCAGCCTGGCAGGATCCAGGAACAACCTTGAAGTTTCGTGTGCTCAGTCCTTTATGGCACTACTGGTGAGACTCAGCTAATAGACACCATCTTCCCAGTGGCCAAGACAGACACTTGAGAGGGTGTGTGGCGCCTTCCTCTCCCTCACACTCCACATCCAGTCCATCTCTAAGTCCTATGGAACCCAGCTCCAAATTATACCTAGGATCCACCCACTTCTCTCCATCCTCAAGGCTTACCCAAGTTCAGACCACCATCATGATGTGGAAGAGATCCAGAGCAGAACCCTAGCTTGTCTTCTGACCTCCCATCTTAATCCTCTGCAATCTTATCTAAACACAACAACCATAGTGAACTTCTTAAAACACAAATCTGACCCTGTTACATACCAGCTCAAAATTTTTTAGCAGATTTCTTAGTTTTATGAAATCCTTAACAAACCTTAGCACTGTTCATCTACCCTTATTTCCTCCCCTACTTTTCCAGTTTCTTCTATGTCCATGACCCTCAACCAATTTCACACTAGCTTTCAGCCACACTAAGCTATTGCCTTCCCAGAAAAGCACCATGTGTGTTCCTTTCCTCTCTCTCTCATTCCCCCCACTTACCCTGCTCTCTTCATGTGCATGTTCCTTCCTCTGCCTGGCCTAGTTTTCCCAGTTTACCTGCCTTATTCCTAAAATCTTAGGCTTGGACAGCACTTCTTTAGGACATCTTCCCTGACCCCTCCTCTCTGAACTACGCAGGCTACAGTACGCTCACACAGTATTCTTTACATCTCCCATCAGGCACATACCACCCTGTATTTGAATCTCTGTCTATTGTATCTCAACCAACCTCAAGTTCTATGAGGAGAGGGACTGAATCATTAATTCACTGTTGTATTCCTAGTTTCTAGCACAATGCCTGGCAAATAGAAATTGCTGCTCAATCTTTTTTAGACTGAATATATGATACAGAGTTAATGTAGCAAAGGGTAGCAAAATGTAGCAAAGGGTCACCCCAGCCCAGGATACACAGTGGATCATGGCACTCTCTCACTGGGCCTGTGTGTGCCCTTAATGTCCTCAGTACAGTGCTACCAACCTTTCAGATTTTGCCCAGGACAGGTCTGAGATTCATTGCAAGATTTTAACATTTTCTTGAACATCTAAATTATAATTATAGAACATGATTTTAGTAAATTTTAAGATACAGTCTAGTTAGTTGATCTGAATGATTGCAAACACTGTTTATAATATCTTGCATTGTACACACGTTTAATGACTTGTTTAATTTAGTTTAGAAATGACCCACCATTTTGAAACACAAGATGTTTCCTGTTTATTTCTCATTCTCTTATTCCTACTCCAGCAACACCAAACTACCTGAATTACCAAAATCAAATGCCTTGCCATGCCTCCATGCTTATATTTCATTTGCTTTATAAGTGTCATCTCCTCCATGAAGTCTTTCCCAAAAGAAGTTAATGATATCTAAACTCCAGAGTCCATAGCTCATTGTTTATACCTGTAGTACTGCATTTCTTATAGTCTTGTTTTATGGTTATTTAGATACTTATTGTCCCTTTTGTACCACCAGCCCTACCAACCCCTCCCCTTCCCATCGACCCCTGCCCCTGTCACCTTTATCTTAAATTTCTTGAAATCAAGATTGTGTCTTTTTATCATTGTAAGTACTAACATACCTTGTCTATACTGTTAGAGGTTTCAGTAAATACTTGTTTATTTGTGCACTGAATTTATTTCCTAAATAATCTTGAAGAATTAACACAGCATTGAATAAACAAGTCTATATGCTGAAAAAGGTATGATATTGAAGCTAATATAATTGCTTTTTAATAATACTGCAGGTTGGGAGTTTTCTTTTTTTTTTTTTTTGCGGTACGTGGGCCTCTCACTGTTGTGGCCTCTCCCGTTGCGGAGCACAGGCTCCGGACGCGCAGGCTTAGCGGCCATGGCTCACGGGCCTAGCCACTCCGCGGCATGTGGGATCTTCCCGGACCGGGGCACGAACCCGTGTCCCCTACATCGGCAGGCGGACTCTCAAACACTGCGCCACCAGGGAAGCCCGGGAGTTTTCTTTTTACACACAAATGTGTGAACTCTATCTGAAAGCAGTTCGTGTTTACTCTAAATGTCATCCATTGAAAATCATCCACTGTGAAGTACTCACAAGACAGTTGTCAACACACTGTAGTTCTTAGATGATGCTACCATAGGTGATGTCAAAGCCTACATTTCATTCAGATGAGAAGCCTTTATCAGACAAAAATTTAAAAAGAGAAGAAAAGATAACTGAAGCTCAAAGTCCTTCTACATTTCCAAAGATGACTCTCAAATAAAGAGCCCCAAATAGGGTTCCACTTTCCACCCTTAGCCATGGCAAATGGATCATGTAGCCACTCTATGATTCCGCCCTGCTGTTATGTTGGATCTTATGACTTTCCCCTATGACTTTCCCCTTCCGAAGAGTAAATCAATTCAGTGTCCAGGTATGACTAAAGGTATAAAGAAGCAATAAAATTCACCTTTCAAATATCAACTTGATCATCCAAATGCTTGGGCCTCTATAAAATAGTTCTCTTAGAAAAATGTGGACTTAATTTCATTGATGCTTCCATTACTCAAAGCATATGTGGCCTGTGACATGCTCCTTCGAATATCCCCAACAAAGGGAAGACTTCACCACTGAGCATTTGGTTTTGGAAATGAGCCAGAAGTAAATCAGTGCTGAGCCCTGTGAATAAGGTAGGTGACCAGAAACAGAATTAACAACCAATTGAGGAGATAATTCTCAAATTGTCTGAGAGCTTTGTGCTCTCACATTATACACTATTCTCACTTTTGCAGGCCACCTTCCACAACATAAATTTAACAAAACTGTGGTAGAGCACACATACCATTTTGTTTTCCCAGCATTTAACATTTAAGTATTTAATGGATATTTTAACAACCAAATAATATTCCATCCCATACATTTGCCATCATTTATTCAAAATCAATTTTTTAAATAATACTGGACATGGCAGTGCTTTCCAACATCTTGTCATTTATTGATAACACTGCACTGCAATAAGCAAAATAGGCAATTCTTACCAGTTGCCAAATAGATATTCATATCCTTTGAACCAGCCTAGAAATTGACTTTTTTTTAATTGAGGTAGAGTTGATTTACAATATTGTATTAGTTTCAGGTATATAACATTAGTAATTCAAAATTTTTATAGATTATACTCCATTTAAAGTTATTATAAAATATTGGCTGTATTCCCTATGCTATACAATATATCCTTGTAGCTTATTCATTTTATATATAGTAGTTTGTACCTCTTAATTCCCTACCTCTATCTTGCCCCTCTGCCCTTCCCTCTCTCCACTGGTAACCATTAGTTTGTTCTCTATATCTGTGAGTCTTTTTCTGTTTTGTTATATTCATTTGTTTGTTTTATTTTTTAGATTTTACATATAAGTGATAACATACAGTATTTGTTCTTCTATGACTTATTTCACTAGGCATAATACCCTTCAGATATATCCGTGTTGTTGCAAATGGCAAATTTTCATTCTTTTTTATGGCTGAGTAGTATTCTGTATATATATACCACATCTTCTTTATCCATTCATCTACTGATGGACAGTGCAGTTGCTTCAGTATCTTGGCAATTGTAAAGGATGCTGCTATGAACACTGGGGTGCATGTATCTCCAAATTAGTGTTTTCATTTTCTTCGGATACATACCCAGGAGTGGAATTGCTGGATCATATGATAGTTCTATTTTTAATTTTTTGAGGAACCTCCATACAGTTCTCCAGAGTGGCTGCACCAATTTATTTTCCCACCAAAAGGGTTCCCTTTTCTCCACATCCTCGCCAATATTTGTTATTTGTGGTCTTTTTGACGATACCCATTCTGACAGGTGTGAGGTAGATATTGATGTTTAAATATTAATTTTTAGATTATAATTCGACAGATATATGTACACAAACGTATTTGTAAAGTATCTGTTATCTTAAACCTCTAAAGAAGCCATGTTTTCTAAAATGGAGGATTGGGGAATTCCCTGGCAGTCCAGTGGTTAGGACTCCGTGCTTCCAATGCAGGGGGTTCAATCCCTGGTCGGGGAACTAAGATCCTACATGATGCACAGCGTGGCCAGAAGAAAAACAAACAAAAAAAGACAATCAACAGTGGACGGATAATTGAGGTTACTATACAGTATTGTACCAGATATGCTAGGGGTCTAGGTTTATAAAAGACTGTTTGAAATCTAATGTGGAAAGAAAGGTTTCTACCCACGGAGAAAAGATAACAAATCTCTTATTAGAGAAGAGGCCCAGAGTCATTGCATACTTTTATAATAAGCAGTCTATAATTGGGAGCACACGAAGTGAAAAGAAAAATCATCATGTATTCTTGAATATTCATTTTCAAGATTATTCTTATTGTTTTCATAATTTAAATAAGCATTACTTGTCCAGTGATCCCTACATTTATTATTGTTAGTGGTCAATATAATGACAGCTATCAAGAAATCATATTAATTTGATCATTATTACAACAATGAACAGCAAACCACACAGTGAAGTGTTTCTTTCCTCAGTGCCAGTGCTAAGTGACAGAAGTTTATGGCTAAGAAAGGCTGTGTGATATAATGAAAAGAGCAGTAAGTGAGGAGTCAAGGAGATAAGGATCCCAGTTCTGGCTGCACTGCAAACAGGCTAGAGGTCACTGGGCAAATCACTTACAAGTTAATGTGGGCCTCATTTTCTTAATGTGTAAAAGGAAAATATAAATGAGTAGGAATGGTCTACCCAACATATCTATTCCACTGACAGGAACTTCAAACAAGAATCCCTCTTTGATGGAGGATGTGCCAAGTGAAGGAAGGCCTTGGCAAACAGGTTACCAGAAGTGGGGCCAGCCTTGAAAAAAGGCAGAAGTGGTTCCTTGATAGACGACATGATTTAAGAAAAGCCAGCAGGAAGCACCCAAAACCAAAATGCCTCTGTTCTATACACCCTTCAATATTTTTGTGATACCTGCAATTCCACCGTGAATGGTACCTCTCTTCTGGGTCTTAAAGGCCTAGAGGTATTCTGGCTGAGTCTACTGAATGATCACATGATGTGAGGCTGCATCTTAAGCTAAAATCAAGAACTTCCAAATGGAAATCCAAATTGGGATTAGACTCCTGAGATTGAGACTAGGAAGAGGGATGAAGGATAAGGTTTCCAGAAGTGGGGAGGGGTCAGGGGTGGTCAATGCTCCCAGAATATATAGACAATTATACCATGTGACTGAGGATTGGTCCTGCTTAAAAGAAGGTTAACTTTTGCTTTATCATCCGTTAAATTAATCATGTCAATCTAATAGCAATAGTCTTAAAAGCAGAAAACTTGTCTTTTTTATTTTGCATTATTCTAGAATACCCAAAATAAAGCATAAAACATAAAGAGCACTCAATAAACATTTGAAGACTGACTCAAGGACTCTGTCCATAGAAAAACTCCCAAATGGTTTAAATGACAAAATAAAGGATTTCATAGGAAATATAATCTACTTTGGTAGCCTGGCAAAAATCAAGTAGAATCAAAATAAAATTCAAAATTAGTAGATTATCATAAAAATATAAAATCAAAGCAAGGAAGGAGCATTTCATGATTTTATACCAAGTTGGCTGTTGCCAATTTGTTTATATGTTTTATTTTTCTAAATAAAACTGGCATAAAATGGTTGCTTTCATATTTTTTTATGTGAATGGAAGCACTCTTCCAAATAAGAGATTCCCCTCCTACCTCGGGCCTGGTAAGGGAGACTACATCTCATTGTACTCAAATGACAGAACTCAAAAAATAAAAGGAGGCAGGAAGGAAGAAAAGGAGGGAGGAAGGAATGAAGTTATTCTATTTAAGAGAATCCATAGTCATTTTAAAGATCTTTTACTATAATGAATAATTGTATGGATAAAATTAATTTTCACTTATGCTTCTATTTGCTGTAAAAGCAAAAAAAAAAAAAAAAGATACTTGGTCCAATTACAAGGCTGTTACAGTGCCTTTAAGAAGAAAGGCTGGTTGTTTTGTCAAGGGAGCCTCAGGGAGGGGCTGAGAATGGTGGGACTGTTTTCCTCATACCTCTCTGCTACTCCTTTACTATCCTCTTAACTGTTTTTTCTTGCTCTTCTGATGCCTTAATGTTCATTCATTCTTCAAGTCTCAGACTTTGGCCTTCTCTTCTGCCAATACTCTTTCTTAGAAAATTCCTGTCTCCATATTACTTCACTCAGAGTAGGGCCCCAGGGCTTCCATTTTCAGTAGACAACTCCATATGGCTAGCTCTGACTCTCCTCACTCCAGTTCAAGAGTGTCTAGCACTTATAAATGACGCCATGTGAATGGCTGGCTGTTACTTTACATTCATTTGCTAAAATGAAACTTATCTTCCTGCCCAAACTGAATGCTTTGTCTGATTTTTTTTCTCTCTCTCCCCCCTACCACCCCCTCTGTGTGTGTGTGTCCCCATCAATCTACTACCAGCCAAGTTTGAACTTGTTCTACTCTCATACCCAGGCAATAATTCTGATTTACCTTGGTTCTTTCTCATTACAATTTTTTCCGTTGACTGTTCTATCACTCTAGTACTCACACCTGGACCATTTTTCATAAAGTCAAATATTTTAGAATTGTAAGTCTGTGGCTATCATCAGCCTGGCAAGGAGAAAAAAAATGGGGGGAGGGGGTTTGTATGGACTAAAGCAGTGGTTTTCACTGTGTTAATTAGACATCTAGGCTCCACAGAGCTGCCTTGGCAGCTGCCAAATCAAACAGTAAAACACCAACAGAGTACGACCCCAGCCCCAATCCTACTTCACTCCTAGCAGCTCCACCATTATCTGTTTTATGTGTGAATTCCAAGTATGATCTCATCTGAAAAAACCTGTGCTATTACCTTAAGGAAAAAAGTTCCAAAACCACTGTCGGGTGACTTTTTAAGGCCCTCTTGCCTCTAAAATTCAAGTCCTGTGAAATATAGTAATACAATTATTAAGACAGAATTAAAGAAATTACTAGTTTAAACTTCTACTTATTAATATGCATCTTTAGATCAATTCTGGCTCTGGCAACTTGAAGGGTTTGAATAAATTTAGGGTAAAAATACAAAAGTTATTCTGGGTTTCCAAACAGTCAACAGGAAGAGAGTGTAATAAGCCTCTAAGAGTCCACAGCATCTGTGAAGAAATAGGGAAACATCTCTAAGACAGCACACATTCTGAAGTCCATAGGATTCCAGCCTTTTTCCCAAACAGAAGCACTTTATGACAATATGCTTTCCACAGCTCATTTGTAGTTAAACAGCAAATGAATCTAGGAAAAAAAGAGTTTAAAGGCTCCTATGTTCCATGGAGATTTGAACTTTTTTTGGCTCGCTCTTTCTGTTTCATGCAACTTGGCAACAGTAAATAAACAAATAGGGTTTAACATGTGTCTCACTGGAGTGAAACCAGCTGGTTTTGCCTTCAAGGTGTGGAAGATGGAATGTAGTACAGTGGATTCTGGGTATTTAGGTCCAAAGACTGGCTGTTGATAGAAACCATGCAGGAGGTCCCTCAGAGCCATAACTCACACAATAGGGCAGCAGAGGATTCACCGGGCTTCAAGTCTTGGCAACTGATTTTTCTCTTCAAGTCTGGTTACCAACATGACGTTTATGCACCTGATTAACTCTGAGTATGGGAATTCACTTCTCCGAGCTTTTTATTCTTACCTGTATGTAAAGACTTTAGGCTTGATGGCTCAGGGCCGGTTTGCACACTGGAAATGTGGCTAGTCTGAATTAAGATGCCCTGTAAGTGCTGCAAAATACACACTGGATTTTGGAGACTTAGTAACAAAAAATATATAAAATATCTCTTTAATAATTTTGGATTATAATATGTTGATTTAATATTTGGGATATATTGATTTAAACAATGTGTATTATTAAAATTAGTTTTACTTGTTTCTTTTTACTTTTTTTTAGCTACTAGGAAATTTAAAATTACGTACTGGCTCACATTAAATATCTCTGGACTGGTTTAGATGCTAGAGTCAGATTTAGTGTAAGAAAAACCTAAATCAAGTTTATGGTTTTACCACTTCTTGAGGTAAGTCACTTAGCACAAATCTCAACTTTTCCATTGACCTTGGGCAGGTTCTTATATCATTCTGTGCTTTAAGTTTCCTCACCAGTAAAATGAATCATACAACCTGTCTTATAAAGTTTTGTGAAAATCAAGTAAGTTAATGAATGCAAAGAACAACACCTGTCACATTATAAACACCATATAACTATTCATTATTCCTATCTCTAAACTTGTCTTTTTTTATATTGAAAGGAGAATGATACTTCATAGGATGAAGTTAAAATTCAATAAAATAATGTATTATAAATCATAAAAACTAGGTAAATGTTGGTAACTGTTCAGCTCTAAAAGTCAATAAATCTGTGCAACCCTGATGGTCATTACAAAGTTTCAGTCCTCCAAGATAAACATGAGTTCAGCACTTAAAGTCCTTTACCCTAGGGTATCAGTAGATTAGTCTACTGTACATATTTTTTGTATTCTATCGCAGGCTATGTTCAGAATGAGCTTTTAGTAAAAAGTCAAAAAAGCTCAGGATAGATGCCAACCTTTTCACAAAGTTGTGCATATACACATATACTGGGCATTTAACTTGCTCTCTTGCTAATTTTGATACTGCATAGTTTTTAAGTTGACTTGGGGCTCTCTAGAACATATTGTACTTTAGAACTATTTGAGCATATTATAAGAAAAAGAATTCAGCCATAATATATGGTACAACTCCTGAGGGGAAGGAAGAGATTATTCTTTAATTCATTTTCAAAGTACCATACGTACTTGGAGATTTAGTAGAAGAAATATATGTAAAAGAAAAAGCATTTAATTCTTAGTTATGATGATGTTTTTAACAGAAATATTTACTCAACTAATAATTACTAAATGCCTATTATTTGCCAGGTACTATTCTAGCCACCAGGGACACAAAGATGAGCAACATAGACAGAAATCTTGCACTCACAGAGCTACGCAGTATCAAAATTATTGAGAGACAAAGTTAAATATCGAGTATATGTGTATATGCCCAAGTTAGAGGGTGATGTTGGCATGTATCAATCCTGATTTTTGACTTTTTTACTAAAACATCATTCTGAACATAGTGTGTGAGTAGAATCAAACCTTCAGTCCATCTCTTCACCAAATGTCAATGTATATATGATCTTCTACAGCAGTAAGACATCATGAAACACCAGCAAGAATCTCACCAATTCAGTGCCAGATGGCACAAAAAACAAACCAATTATAGAGTGGATTATAAGCAGGCTATATACAAAAGTGCTGTCTCTGCATGATTCCTAGTTTTTCAACCAAGTGCCAAGCATTTGTGTGCTTAATTCCCATTAGAATTTACGGGAATTAACAGTGCATGAGGGCTTCCCTGGTGGCGCAGTGGTTGAGGGTCCGCCTGCCGATGCAGGGGACACGGGTTCGTGCCCCGGTCCGGGAGGATCCCACATGCTGCGGAGCGGCTGGGCCCATGATCCATGGCCACTGAGCCTGCACGTCCAGAGCCTGTGCTCCACAACGGGTGAGGCCACAACAGTGAGAGGCCCGCGTACCGCAAAAAACAGTGCATGAATGGGTAAAAAAAAATTTTTAAGTGGAAGGTGAAATCTTGAAGAGCCCCAAGATAAAAGTGCACATTTTATATATGTTGTTGATAAGGGCCTTTTAAATATAAATTTTAGAACTATTTAGGTTGTAAGTGGGGGCGCAGATTAAGCATATGCTGACTTGGCTTAACAGAGGCTGAATGTTGAAAAGGCTGCATGGTGTAGTGGAAAACATTCCCTAGTCTTATGTACAGACAAACTGGCTTTTAGTCCCTGCCTCAAGAACTTACAAGCTTCTTGGTACAGAAGGACCAATGTACGTGGAATTGTTTTATATAATGCTAAGCAATAAATACACCTGGACCTGCACACAGTATATATACCTGAACCAGTGAATACCTAATGAATAGAGAATTTTAAATTTTAAATGATGGATTTGTTGTTTTTAATTAACTGACCGATTTGCTATGAAACAAACTCAAGAGATCCATGGTTCCATTGGAAGAAACCTGATAGTAGAGACCTGGAAGCTTAAAAAGACTCCTGATTGTTAAAGAATTTAATACAAATAGAATAAAAGGACAGCAGTCCTGGAGCTACACACCACAACCCCATAGTGACTGAAGGAGACACTACACCAACTAAAACTGTCAGAAATTTCCACACTAAGAATTCTCACAGGAGGACAGATTATTTACCTGGACCTAACACAGGTCTGTACCTCTTAGACAACTGCTTGCCCAAACAACTAACAACTACAATCGTAGCTCTACTCTACAGTTTTAATTGGGATCAAGTGATATGAAATCCACAGTCAAAAAATATTTCAAATATTGGAACTCTTGGCATGGAACCATTTCCATTTCCACCTTGTTAAGCCTGCCCACCTCTCTACAGCACAGTGACATTCAAGGAGATGGTGGGTAACAGTTAGCAGTACAGACTATAGAGTTTAGAGGTATAAGGCATTTGGTATTTTGAATCTCTATAAACAAGACTCACATTTTTCATAATACATGCAAGCAACAGTATTCCTCATACCCCATGGAAATGATTAATGACCCATTAACGATAGCTGTGCCAGAAAAAAACTGCTATAAATCACATACCAACTGTCGATACAGGATGCCATGATTCTAGATCAGATAAAGGAGAAAGATAATCTCAACCAAATTCTATATGGTGAAATTGTATACACCCACTCTCAGTCATTACCACCTTCTGAAAGTGAGCTATCATCCTGTTTCAAGTTGTTGGAAGCATTTTTCTATGCCCTCCTTGTTCCAGGATTACAAACCCTATCATCAGCTGTGGGCTTTGTTCAATCTAGGAGGACTTAAAGAATGATTTAGCTTTTTTTATTGTATTCCAATTAATGAGATGAATCAGCACTATTTTATAGAAGAACCTCTTATATTCAGCTCTAATTTATGCCTGGTAAAGGAGGGAAAGGAATATCTTCTAAAAAGAAGACAAAGTGTAAGAAAAGATAATCCTGATTTTCACCTAAGAGTAATATCATCTTTGTGAAGTCTTTTAGTAGGTAAATGGCCAGATTCTGTGTCAACCCTTTTCCTGTCTGTTCTATAATTATGAAAATCCATTTGCAAAATTAAAGAGTATTCATCATTTAAAATTTTCTTTTTATATTATCAAGTTTTCACTTCTGTATTGGTAAATCAGATTTAAATTTGTTTTCAGGACACACCACCCTTTTGGCTGTTAAAAAAGTAATGATCAGGGCTTCCCTGGTGGCGCAGTGCTTGAGAGTCCGCCTGCCGATGCAGGGGACATGGGTTCGTGCCCCGGTCCAGGAAGATCCCACGTGCCATGAAGCGGCTGGGCCCGTGACCCATGGCCGTTGAGCCTGCGCGCCCGGAGCCTGTGGTCCGCAACGGGAGAGGCCACAACAGTGAGAGGCCCACGTACCGCAAAAAAAAAAAAGGAATGATCATAAGTCCAAAGCCAGATAAAAGCTGAGATATTCTGTCATGTATGTGAGCACCAGGTTAGGAGCTCAAAGCATAAATTTCTGCTCTTGGCTCATAATCTGCATGACAGACACTGTTATTAAAAAATGGTTTGAAATTATTAAGTAGTAAGGCAAATAAGGAATCATGTAAATGCTAATGTAATAAGGCTAAGAAGCAAACAAAACTTGCCCAAATCCAGAGTAAATCCTTGGCCAAGAAAACTTTCTGCCCATAATACAAATAATTATCCCAGCCTTATTAAATTAAGAAAACATAGAGTTCAGCTGGAGCCTGTGTCACTGTTTTTTTTCTTCTTTTTCTTTCATGTCCTCCTCACAGTGCCTAGCACAGCACCCTTTATGTAGTAGGTTCATAATCACCCATTCAACAAAAAGGGTGGAGTGCCCTCTATGTGCTGGATCTGGGCAGCAGGGAAGAAAAGGGCAAAATAAGATACTGTCTGAACTCTCATAGGGTTCCTTTTCTGATGGAGACTGACATTTATAGAAGGAATGAAATAATGTTGTGCCGGGACTTATGTCCTTTCCGATGTAAAATTAGGCAGATATCACACTTTTATTTTTACCAAATGTTAACCAAGTTAAAGTAGTAACCATGTTTATGAAGTATGGGAATTTTGTGTTTGTCCTTGTTTTATAGAATTATTAGTCTGTAAAGAGAAAATTATAAAGTTTTAAAAATTAGGAGAAATGAAAGTGAAAGGGCTAACCAGAAAATCAGAATGCAGGACTGGACAGTTACTATGGGAAGCTCTTAAATTAGAGTCTAAGGTTCTTTACTTTCAGCCATGTTTTAATAATGCCCATTTATCAAAAAGCTAAACACCACAAAAGCTTAAATAACCATAATCCACTCATATTATCATATAACTGGTGCTTATAATAATGGCCTTAACTCACTGTATTACTGAGGTAACCCTGAATAATCAAAGAAAAAAATGTCTTAGACTTCTTGAGTTTTTAAAATTATATTGCATTTTTATTCTGTGAAAATTTATAATCCATAAGATATGTATGACTCTCCATTAACCTGAATATTAAATTAAATTTCCCAATTCTTAATTATTTTACCAACACTTGCTTTGCCTCCCTACCTCGCTCCAACACACACACACACACACACACACACACACCCCTACACCCACAGACCACACTCACTCAAACTATACCACATAGGTCACTTTTCTCTTTTTCATGGTTGAGACTAACTTTATCTTTAAAAAAAAGACAAAGAAGAATGAGACAACTTAGAATATTTTAATAGACCAAGGGCTTTTGATCAAATCTCTAAAGTTTTACCAGGCATGGTAGGGAAACTTGCATTTGCTCTCATTCACAGCATCACATTTAAACAGTGCGTAATAGAAGAAGAGTTTTAAAGACTTCCAGAAGAAGAAGGCATGCTATATTTATTTAAATAACTAACACTGTTCACAAAACATCAAGAGAATTCATTAAAACCTTCATCACTAACAGTGCTGTCATTAATAGCAAAATAGTTTCTGAACCTGACCTTATAAGCCTTTAAGCCTATGCCCCTCACTTGTTAATCCCTTTCAGTGTGACTTGCTCTTCTGAAACTGCTCTCTCCAAGGCTGCTAATGATTTCCTCACCACCAGATTCAATGATATCTTCTAATCCTTCATCCTTTTAAGCCTCTTAGATACAATTTATACTGACGACCACTCCTCCCTTGAAATTCTCTCCTCCCTCAAGGTCTATGACACTGATGTTTCTTCCTTTGTTCTAGCTGTGGTTCTTACATGTTCTGTCTTGTTTCGTAAATACAGACATTATCTTAGCTTTGCAGTTTGTTCAGAAAGAGAAGGATGGGCCTGTTTGTTTATTTATTTAACCTCAACCTTACCTCTCAACAGTCTCTCCCTTGGCAATGTCATCCAACAGTTAACCTATTTCCACCATCACCTACCTATAAGTACTTCCTGAATTTGGGGTCTTCACTTCCAGCTGCATATAAGACATCAGCATTTAAATGTTCCACTAGCATTTCATATTCAATCTGTCTAAAATTAACTCATTATCTTCCTTACCAAACCAGCTCCCCCTTTTTTAACTTTTGCTACCTCTAGTTAATGGCATCTCCTATCTCCCAGTTAGTTATCCAAGCTCCAAACCTTAGAGTCAATTCTTACTCCTCAATCTCCTTTGCTTCCCTTATCTAATCACTTGATTAAAAAACAAACAAAAAACAAAAAAACACAGCTTCTACCTTCTCTTACCAATCAGATCTATCACTTTGTTTCTGTTCATTCCACCCCCTCAACTTCTACCAGTTCAGGCTTTTCCTACATTATGCAACTGCCTGTACACTGATCCTATCTCTTGATTTTTCATTTCTTGCAAGATCTAGCACAGTGATTCCTAGAGAGTAACCTCAACAAATGTTTGTCAAATGAATTAAATAAAGGAACAAGTTTTAAAGTTTTCAGAGAGAAGGAAGTCGTGAACAATAAAGATCAGAAAAGGTAAATTGCTAAGTTTTAAAAGCCTGGATCTTAAAATGAGAAGGAAGGTCTTAGAGATGCTAGCTTTAACATTTTAAATGTATTATATTTACACATCGGAACCTGTTTTGTGACAGAGTAAAGAGAAAAATCTGACAAATGAACTTTTAGTATTTTGGAAAGAAACATGCCATATTCTTAATCTTTTAAAAACTCATTAAAATTCTGAAGAAATCTCACTGTTTGAGGTGTTCACACTTATGGTTATTCCAAACTCCAGAGGCATGATTTTTTAAATCCAGTGGCAGTTTTTTAGGTATAGTATATTCTTTCACCATTCTGTTCCTCAAGCATGAGTACAAAGCCCCCTAGAAACTTTCAGTTACTTAGATGTCCCTGTGAAAAAAAGTCATTTTTTGCCACAGACTAGCAGGTGAAAACCATTTTCAAAATATAAATGCATACTCTCCCTTTCTGTTGGTCACTTATTCTAGGTTAGTGAATTTTTTTTTAATAATCTATTAGAAAATGTTTCTGCGCAAAAGTCCCTGGTGAGAGCCATTCTTACCAAGATCCAGAAATTTTATGGAAGCTTCTTTTTCATATATAACTTTAGACTTTACTAAGAGTTGGGACTATCAAAGATACATATTTTTAAAGGTTTAATGACAGGCGTTAAGTGGGAGAGATAGTACTTTAAATGAATGGTCACAAAACTTTTAGAAAGCTTATCCTACCCTATCCTCTGCATTTGTGAAGGATTGTTTACTTCCTGACACATTTTCACATAATGCATAGAACAAAAATACTGCATTTGTCCATCATGAGACTGTGCATTTGGCAAAAATCTGACATGTCCAATTAATTTTGAAAAGAAGATAATTGCTGCTTGAAATAAAAACTGTATATATTACAAGAACCAAATTAAGCAGATTACATCAGTCTTCCTAATCCACTGATCAATACAGTAAATGTAATATGCCGAGAGCTTGAAAACCGTTACACTTCTTCAAACTTTTAGAAACCTTCAAACCCAGGGTATATAGTATTTTGTTGTTTGCTTTGTCTCTTTACTCTCAACCTGAAAATCAATTTTTCTAGGTTTGGTGATATAAGGAATCAAAAAGAAATTAGCTATGATCAAATAAGGTTATGATCTGAACAACTGAAGTGATAATTTTATATTTGGGAATCTGTAGATGATATGAAGCTTTTGTCCATTAACGTATTAAATATATTTTTTTAAATCTCTGTTGATGAAAGATGCAGACTTCCATGTTTTCTCCAGTAGAGTTAATGAAGTAAATGGAAAATATCTCACTAATTTCTTAAACCCCCTTGTGAGGCAAGAAAATGACATTCTCATCTAACAGCTGGAAAAACCGAAGAACTAATAGATGTAACTGCACTCAATTGCAAAGGAAAATAATAGCTCTAATATACCGTGAGCTGTGGATATGAAAGAATATTGCATACACATATCCCCTCCCTTATTTTTAAGGAATCAATCTTGGATCTTGGCCCTATACCTTTTGGCAGAGTAAATTATTGCCTCAAGGGCAGGCTGTGCAGTCATCCTTTTAATTTACTTTTAAGTAGCTCTTCCCTAATCCATACCACCTAAGATTGGGCCAATCATGAATTTTCAGGAAACTTAAGTCACTTATTCTATAGATTTTTTTAACTAGAAATTTTTCTAGTTAAAATTTTTTTTTAAGTTTACATTTTCTAGATTTTTCTCCCTAAATTCAATGTACTTTGCAAAGTACATTGGGACACTAATTGGGAAGTAAAAAGGAACAAACTGAATTGATTTGTAGTTTCACAGAAATGAATTTGACATTTCACTTACAAGTTGCAAACCAACGTATAGTTTTGAACACTTCTGAATTTGTTTTGCAAAAAAGTGGAATGTTTCACTAGAATCGAAATGCCCTCAAGTTATTTCCGGTACTGCTGTAGAATTGATTTTTCTAGGTTAAGGGAACGCCAAAGTGAGGAGATACTTCTTTTTTTTTTTAATCATTATCTATTTTTCTTAACTGGGTTTAGGACATCCCAAAACAAATCAGGAAAATGTAACTTCATTTCAGTATTACCAACATAGGGCATTTTGTAATGACTGTAACATGACTGTGACATTATGACAGTGAAGTATTCATTTTTAATCTTTTTAAGCTTTAAACAGAGAAAGCTTTTCCTCGGTATGTCCAATAGAAATACAATATGTAAATTAATCCATATTATCTGTATGCTGATTGGCTTGAGTTCCCCCGAATGTCACAATCTCACCACCCAGCAATGAGGTATTTTACTGCTGTCTGGAGATCAAATTATTGCTGTAGAGAAGATCTTTATTTTTTCTGTTTCATTAACAGATTATTATAAAGCAATAAGCATGCAGGAGGAGAATCAGACGTTTTACCTTGGGAATTAATGAAAGCATTTCTGCTCGTTTTTGGAGGTGGAGTTGTTTAAAATCTTATACCACCCCCACAAACAAAATTCTTACGAAATGGTAAAATAAGGAAATCCATGATTCCAGAGACATCCCTAAGCACCCAGGTGTCAGGCTATGTACTGTCTTGTGATATCATCGGACCTTTTGGACGGGTGTAAGTTTTATGAATCGTTATATTCCTAGTATTTTTCTTCCTTAACAACAAAGGGGGGAAGGAAACTCATACATACAACTGCTGTGACATTACCAATCTATTGGTCAGCCTTACTTGCAAGAAGCAAAAGACAGGCTATTGCTTGGTGGGGTGGAATGCAAGGAGCAGTCATTTAAAATTTGTGTAAGCCTGGTTCTATAGTCATATTCGTTATGTGTAAGCCTGGTTCTATAGTCATATTCGTTAAAGTCGAATGGACATAAATCATTTTGCAGCTTTCCTCTGAACTTAGTTTCTTCCTACTTAACGCATATCTGCGTGCACTGGAGAACAGACGAAGACTAACAAAGGGCTGCCCTAACCTGCTTTCCTTTCTTCCCCATTGACAAGATTTTTCCTGACTATGCCTTTTTTTTAAAAAAAAAAATTTTTTTTTTCTTTTCCTTTCTTTTTTCTTTCTCCCCTCCCCTCCACTCTCCCCCACACCAAGCTAACCTGCAAATGCAGTCAGCTGGGGAAATCATTAAAGAAGAAAGCTGAAAGAAGCTCCCAATGCTTTGGACCGCCCTAAAAGAGCATGGAGGAAAATGGGGAAAGCGAGGGTTCCCGGAAGCTGAGGTGGAGGCGGGCACCCCGGCCTCCGGGGTGCGCTGCCCTAAGGGAAGAGGGTGGGCCTGAGGTCCTGAACGAGCCTTTCCAAACCCCACTCCCAATGCAGGGAGGGAAAAGTTCAGAAGCAGCCGCAAGGGGACACAGGCCAATTTTGCCAGTTCAACAGGACAGGACATTCAATAAACCCAGCCCGCTCTGGAAACGGGTCGGGGCTCCTGTTGGCTCCACAGAGGCTGAGGTAGCCCCCTGCCGCCGCCCTCGCCACCGCTGCCGCCGCCGCCGCCGCTGCCCCTGCGTTACTGGGGGAGACGGTGCCGCTGCGACAGGGGAGGACGCGGCTGGAGCTCAAGGAGGCTCCAGCGCGCAGGCGCCGCCGAGCCCTGCCTGGATGTTCAGTCAAGGCACTAAGGCAAAAAAAAAATCAGCAGTTTATAGAAAGAAGAAGCTATAGTCTGTCGGGATATCCAACACCAACAGGTAGGAGGATATACTCTCGGTTAAGTTTTGGGGGAGGGGGCACACAGTGTTGATGAAACTGCAGGTTCAGCGGGAAAGAGCCCTCCTTGAGTTTTTTTTTTTGTTTTTTTTGTTTTTTGACAATAAACTGCATAATGGAAGTACATTCAGACAATGCATCTTCAGTAGGGCTTACTGAGAGCTCCATTTCTGGAAAGCGTTGCAAGACTGAGGAATATCAGACTGCGAATCACCGGGAACAGTTCCCTTGCAGCACAGAAGCAATCTCTCCCCATCTTCGCGTATGTAATGCATGTCTCTCTCCCCCTCCCCCTCCTCCACCCCCCCATTATAAATCCAGGGGTGGCGGATTTCAGGTTTCGTAATGTTGCAGGATGCGATCGGTATTTACCCGGGGATGTACCGGTGGGGAAATTAAAATCATCGAACGCAGTGTTGCCTGGACTTCTATCAGCATATTCCGGGCAAGTGAGAAGTGGCAAAGGAAACATGCTTGGTGGGAATAACAGAGAAAGCCGATTTCCCTGGTGGGGCTCCCCAACACCTAGGAGACAATGTGCATTTTGTTTTAAAATGAAGCCACTTGCGATGTGCAACGAAGATTATCAGTGTAAATGGGAAAAGCTTAATTGCCCAAGAAATACAGGTTCATGTTAAATTCATTTGAATTCAGGCAGCCCCGGTCTACAAATGTAAGTGCATTATTCCTCTGGGTGTTTCCCTGACCAATATTTACATTAACCATTTTTAATAATCATGTGGATTTAAAAGAGAAAAGATTTGCCAAAAATGGGGGGGGAGGGAAAGACAAAAGATTAAATCACATCAAATCCTGGGACAAGTTCCTATTAATTTAAACGTCTAATGTTGAAATCATGCTTTAAGATGAATCAACAAATATTCCTCTTATAATATGCAGCATGAATATGAGTCAAAAGACATATTTTGGAAGGGTTCTTTGGATCCGTATCAGCAGAGAAGCTACAGGGAAAACACTGACAGATACTAACAGACCTCAGATAAATGTGGGCTGTCTCTTCTCTGTCTCCTATTAGCAATCTTGTAGATTCCATTGCAACACTAGTGTTTAACTCCAGGACTGGCATATTCCCCATACAATTGGGGAACATTTTATTCCTTCTCTCCTAAAGGTGCCCAATCAAATGTATGTTCTTTTAAATAGAGACATTTAAAAATTCATCTAGCTCAGAAAACTGAACAAGCCAATTCTCTGAAATCTCAAGCAAAAATACTAAAGCAAATAATATTATTCAAAAATAAAACTTTATTTGCTTCCCCATAAATGAACAGCTTTATGTTAGCACTGCCTGACATCATTGCTTGTTAACTTTAGAACTGATAGCTCTTTTTTTTTCCAGATATTCTGATGGCAAATCAAATGGAAGAAAAGAGGAAGCATGACTGCAGATCGGATCAGTTCTCTTTGTGGATTACATTTTCAGTAAAATGCATGGATATATCTTTTCCTTGTTCTTATATCTAGATCATGAGACTTGACTGAGGCTGTATCTTTATCCTCCATCCATCTATGGCGAACTATAGCCATGCAGCTGACAACATTTTGCAAAATCTCTCTCCTCTAACAGCCTTTCTGAAACTGACTTCCTTGGGTTTCATAATAGGAGTCAGCGTGGTGGGCAACCTTCTGATCTCCATTTTGCTAGTGAAAGATAAGACCTTGCATAGAGCACCTTACTACTTCCTGTTGGATCTCTGCTGTTCAGATATCCTCAGATCTGCAATTTGTTTCCCATTTGTATTCAACTCTGTCAAAAATGGCTCTACCTGGACTTATGGGACTCTGACTTGCAAAGTGATTGCCTTTCTGGGGGTTTTGTCCTGTTTCCACACTGCTTTCATGCTCTTCTGTATCAGTGTCACCAGATACTTAGCTATTGCCCATCACCGCTTCTATACAAAGAGGCTGACCTTTTGGACGTGTCTGGCTGTGATCTGCATGGTGTGGACTCTGTCTGTGGCCATGGCATTCCCCCCAGTTCTGGATGTGGGCACTTACTCGTTCATTAGGGAAGAAGATCAATGTACCTTCCAACACCGCTCCTTCAGGGCTAATGATTCCTTAGGATTTATGCTGCTCCTTGCCCTCATCCTCCTAGCTACACAGCTTGTCTACCTCAAGCTGATATTTTTTGTCCACGACCGAAGGAAAATGAAGCCAGTCCAGTTTGTAGCAGCAGTCAGCCAGAACTGGACTTTTCATGGCCCTGGAGCCAGTGGCCAGGCAGCTGCCAATTGGCTAGCAGGATTTGGAAGGGGTCCCACACCACCCACCTTGCTGGGCATCAGGCAAAATGCAAACACCACGAGCAGAAGAAGGCTATTGGTCTTAGATGAGTTCAAAATGGAGAAAAGAATCAGCAGAATGTTCTATATAATGACTTTTCTCTTCTTAATCTTGTGGGGCCCCTACCTGGTGGCCTGTTACTGGAGAGTTTTTGCAAGAGGGCCTGTAGTACCAGGGGGATTTCTAACAGCCGCTGTCTGGATGAGTTTTGCCCAAGCAGGAATCAATCCTTTTGTCTGCATTTTCTCCAACAGGGAGCTGAGGCGCTGTTTCAGCACAACCCTTCTTTACTGCAGAAAATCCAGGTTACCAAGGGAACCTTACTGTGTTATATGAAGGAGCATCTGTACATCTTTAGCCTTGTGAAACACTAACCTTCTCTGCTAAGCAATTGTGGCCTGTAGCCATTTCTTGAGAAGAAAATCAAGAATGGGATCAGCAGTTATAAGGATTTGGGCAACATTCTGCAGTCTTTGCAATAGTTCACCTATAATCCTATTTTAAATCTCAGAGTGATCCTGCTGACTGCCGGCGAAGGTTTGTAATTAAGAAAGGACTGAACCACTGCCCTAAGTTTCTTTATGTGGTTGAAAACTAGATAATGAAAGTAGCAGGTGCTAAGTATCAGTGCTAAACGCTGTGTATATCACTACTTATGAAAAAACATCAAAAAAAACCAATTAGCATTGGACATCTTAATAAATTAAGTTGACATGAGGTAAATGTGCTGATAAAAACTAATTTTAGAAGTTTGAAGACTTTAAAACATTTCATACTATTATTGTTTTGCAAGGACTAAAATATTTGGGGACTTAAAGTACTGTAATTCACTAAAGACATGCCATGAATTATTGGATTACCACACTTTTAAAAAATCGCCTTGTAAGTTTTGGGGAGCATTCCAAAGCAGTATATTGGTTTCAATTAGAGTTTACTTTTTTTGTATTAATACATTACTGTTTCTAAATACCACTTTCCTTACCTACTAGTGAAATTGCTAGCATCGAACTGTATTATGTGGTTTTTGTTGATTTGGTATAAAGTTTTTCCAATTCATCTATATTTTACAAATACTAGATACTGGTCTGGGAGGCAACATTAATGGTACCAACCGGTCACAACTGAGCAGTTCTAATAATGCAGAATAAACACATGTTGCCTTAAAGGATTATCTAGTATCTTTCATCTTATTTAGCATTGGAGCAAACTGGAGTCATGGGAAATTGAATCAGTAACTGGTCATGGTCATGCAACTGGAAGTGCATGGACGATCATTTAATACTCTTTTTCCTTTTTCCTCACATAGTTTGAAAATTAAGGTGCACATCACTGGGATAATGAGATTTTCTTCTGAGTTGTGCTACCCATTCTAGTGTGTTCTAAGAAGGAGGCAGTTGATGTGTGTTTATATTTTAAGTCAGCTGTCAAGGGGAGACCACAGCCTTAGTATGACATCCTGCACAATTTGTAAAGCCTTTATTCTACCGAAGGCACAGTCTTGTTTATACTTTCTGCACATTCAGTGTATTGGTCGTTTAAATTATTTCAGTTTTAACTTGTGAAAGCTTATAATATGATTTCTAGTATTTCAGAAATACTTTAGAGTCTGTGAGTCTCATTCTTCAAGATACAGATGTGTGAATTTCAATATAAAGTTGCATTTGCCAAAATTTACTTGTGTAGCCTGTTACTTTTCTTGGAATAAATTTTACATTTTTGGCACTTAATTTTTTTTTTAATTGGGAGGCAAGCACAAAATAGGAAGACTAGCTTTATTATGGTTTTGTTTCTTTATTTTTGTAGCTACTATATTCTGGAACTGAAAATGCATGAATGATGGGGAACCTAAAGCTGATAAACTGACAAATAATATTATCTGCAAAAGCATTATTTGGTAGCTTTTGTCGTATTTATCCTATTTATTCTTACAAAGCCAGTAATATTTAAAGATGTAAACCTGCTTAGTTGGTTGGTTCAGAATTTTAATATAAACATCACATTTTATTTTGGGCCATGGTAGAAATTTTGGATTCTAAATACATAACTTGTAAGAAGAATGGTTTACAATTACATTATGACAAAACCAGAAAAGTTGTTATTGTTTTTGTTTGTTGTTCATTGTTTTTGTTTGTTTGGGGTTTTTATTTTTATTTGGTACTTGAAAATTAAGATTAGGAATCTAATGGAACAGAATTCTTTATTGCTACAGTGTTTCTGTAAAGAAAACATCAATATAAATATAAGTAAGGAAAAATAAATCATTGAAATATTTCAATGATATATGCAACAATTCAGTTTTGCTCATATAAGGACAGCTCAAGCCATGATTTAGTGAGCACTCTATTTGAACTCATTTTTACTTTATACCAAAGTTGATTGGATCTGAGACAAAATTTAATGTACAACAGTGAACTGAATCTAGCAATAAAGACCCCTTTTGGTACTAAAATCATTATCTAAAATACAATTAAGGAAATGCTATCAAAAGGTATTGGGATAACATTATGTTTCCAAGTCAAAAAGTTTACAGTAGAGACATAATTACCATGACTATATTTATAAAGAGCTTCGCTTAAAGGTTCAAATATCACCAGCAATCAGCAGAAAATTCAACAATGATCTTGAGGCCAGAAAGACCAGGTTTTATTAACACTGGCCTCCATTATATACACAAAAACCTGAGGCATGGATTAAGACTAGGAGACTGGGAAGTCAAGAGCAACAACCAAGTGAGATTGCCTGATTCTACCTAGCTATTTGGAACAACATATTCCAACAGCTTTGGTAAGTGATCAACCCCAATGATCAGTGAATAATACCGAACTGTAGTGACTCTCATTTAAGCCTACTCTTGACTAACTTGGCATTTCAGGTCAAGGGGCAAGCAGTGGGTGAGATACATCCCCAGTTAATCACTGCTATTTGTAAGTCAATAAGTAATGGTAGCAATCATATAAAATAAAAGTCTGCTTCAGTGACTCAAGGACCAAATCACATTATCTATTTTGGCACCCATTCCAATATTTAATATTGAAAAACAGTTGCAACTAATTCAATTTGAAAATGTTACTAATCTTCAACCCATAAAAATACATTCCCACTGGGGAGTCCAACTTCCCTGTGAGAAGAACCCTTTATCAGTAATAATGTGTCCCTCTAGGACTAATTACATCTGAGTTGAACAGGCTTTAGATTGTTTTCCTTAATAGTGGTAATGTGTTTGCATGGATGTGTCTATAATCTCATCTGGTTCCTTTTGTGCACAGTGGATTTATTTGTGAGATGCTTGGCTGGAGCTAGGCATTAAGTCTGTGACTGTGAAACCCTATGCAGATAATAACTGAGGCAGAAGGAGGTGAGTAACTGGCTCAGTTTCCCGTGGAGGCTCCATTTCAATAATACAAAATTAACCATAGTGATTAGATTTTAAAATTTGTGGGACAACCTACTGACTGAATTATCTTCTCAAATGTTAGCTGGTTGGGTTTCAACACCAGCATTTTTCATAGAGGTTAATAACTGATTTGTCTTTACATGGTTATGGCCCCTTATCCATTTGCCTCTACATCCATGAATACTAACTGAAATGCTTATTTATTCATTCATTCAACAAGTATGTGTTGGTCACTGAGCTTGGTGCTGAAAGCACAGTAGAAAACAGGCAGAACAGAATTAAATATGTAGTAGCAACAAGTTACAAATGTTACAATAGTAAACGTTTCTAAAATGGACTTGATATTAATGACCATAAATGGACTCTCTTCCATTTTCCCTTCATGCCTTACCCCCTATCTTTCCCAGTATTCCCTGGGATCTTTTATATATCATACTCCCTCAATTCACAGGGAGCTCCCCCATTCTGCTCACATTTCATTTAGATGAATCACCCGTGCTGTGTTTTGGAACCCTGAGTTCCCTCATTGTTAGTGGTTACACAAAGTAACAGCAAACCCTGAGTGTTAAAGTCCTCCCACTCCTGACTCTCCACTTCCATGTGGAGATACTTCAATCCCTTCAAATGACAGGGAGATGTTCTTTCTTCCATACTCATACCTTCCTGCAAGTTAGCATGAGAATGCCTGGGTAAAGTGCAATCAAAGGAAGGCACTAAGATGTCAACTCCCAGGGGGCCTCCCATGGTGCTCAAGCAAAGATGGGAATAACCTGTGAAACAGGGTACATATCTTTTATTATGAAAGCACGCTACTCCTTCAATGTTTTTCTTATTCCTTACTAGAGATACAACAAAACTCCCTACTCCTGCCCTCATCAGCTGAAAAGTTTATTTGGCCTCCAAAATTTACTTCTATTGCAAATACAATGAAATGTACTTAAAATTATAGAGACGTATCCTTTTCAGCTAAGGCATGTAATAGCGCATTGTGTTGCAATGGGAATTACTGTAGGACAGTTGCAAACAGAACCAAAACCCTTCACTTCTGTAGATAAATTTACTTTACATTAGATAAATTTACTTTGTTCCATTCTTTATTCCACGTGTAGCATAAACTATATTGTTATTAAAACAAAGCAAAACAAAAACCCCAGCTTATATTAACTTTATATTAAAAAGAAAATTAAAAAGATAAGATGACAAATAGCAGTGTTTCAAGTACTGGCTAAATACAAGACCGATGGTTACCAGAATTATGGGTTATTTACGATTCTAGAATCACGTGAGTCTGTTTTTCTATGCAAAAATGCATCATTTTCATGTTTGTTAATAGTCTCATAAATGTTTTTAATGGAAATTGCAAGGTCTACAAAGATAATTGTTTGCTGCTGACATTTTTCTTTTGTTCTTAACTCTGGGTATGCTAGTGTTCTGTGACTTTCCTAATTCTCTCACAAACTTTTTTTATGCCATATTAAAATGATAGAATTGCTCAATTTTGAGGCACAAGTTCATAATTAGTCTATACAGTGGTTAAAACTAAGGGAGCATTTGGAAATGACTGGATTATTTTTTGCCATGAGTCGAAGCAGTCAAATAAGCTAAAGGGCTATTGAGAACTGGGGCAATGGAGAAAAGATTGTTTTGGCTAACTCATTTTGCCATTTACTGCATTGTAACAAGCTCTAAAAAATATATTTAAACCAAGAGACTTTAACTTTATAAAAGGATTATATAAATAAGACTTTGTTTTTAAAATGGAGAAGCAGTTTTTATATCACATCCTTTTGCCAAGAGGATGATGTCTATTAACTGCTCAAACCCTTTAGATTAAAAGGCTTTTAAAGCTAGTTTTCCTCCCACCAGATCAGGCAGTTAATACAAGGGCTGGAGCCCTGAAAGGCCCCAGAGCAAAGTAAAAAAGAGTGTGTTTCCCTCTGAGTGACTGTGAAAAAAGATCTTAAAGGAGTAACAGGTGGTTTGGGGTTTGAAATTAATCACACCTGGCATTCACAGCTAGTCCCTTAGCTCCTTCTGGTGCCACAGGATCTCATCATCCTCAGAAAGACAGGTTCTCAAGCTTGGCTTAGAGGCAGAAAACAGTTCCTTTTTTCTCTTTATGTTTGGAAAATTATAGGTTCTTGACACAGTATTAAAATTGACACTGTAATACATGTCCTGGATTATGAAGTTTTGAACAGATAATAAAATAACATTTAACTTATATGGGTATTCGAGATCATGGGAATAATGATCAATGGGAAGTAAGTCATTTACTACAGCACGGGAAAAAGTTATTATATTATTTAAAAACCTTAAAGCTGAATTGATAATTGAGCTTCAACTAGCTAAAGTTAATTAGCTGTTTCTTTTCATAGCTTTAAGAAAAAAAATTGGACTAGATGAAAGAGGAGTTTGTTCTTTTCTCCTCCATCCTAAAAGATGTTGAATTGAGAGATTTCATTTTCTCCAGGGAAAAAAAGAAATTTTGATCATTTTTAGTAAGCATTTTTACTTAAATATAATTCAACAATCATTTATTGTGTGGCTACTGCATATATTATCTTGGACAAGTTACTTAACCTTTCTATGCCTCCTCAATAAAAAAGGGATAATACAGCATACATCCTGATGTTATTGAGAGGACTCAATGAGTACATCCTTATGAAGCCTTTAGAAGAGAGTCTAGCATCTTAAATAAATTTTAATTTTTACTGGTTCTCTCATAGTTCCCCATTTAGCAGCAGAGACACAAACAAATTATGAGACAATGTGATAAGTGCTGAAAGAGAGATATGTGAGATAAGTGTAAAAGAAACACAGACAAGACAATTAACTCTGTGAAGATGGGAGAAGGAAGGTGAGAGAAAAGGTGGCAGCTGAACTCAGTCTTGAAGGATAATTTTAATTTTATCTACTTGACAAAGTTAGGAAAGCTATTTCAGAGAAAGGAAATAATAAAATGAGCAAACTGTATAGAGACTTGAAAGCTCATGAAGTGTTCAACATAAGGATCCGACTAATCAGAGAAGTTTAATGTTGTGTGGCTGGGGCTTAGGTGCCTGGAAGGGGAGGACCAAAATGGCAGAGGGGTTAAAAAGCACAAGACATGGAAGTTTAAGTCCTTATTCTGTCCCTTACTATCTATATGATCTTGAAAAAAGTTCATTAAACTCTTTGAGTCTCAGTTTGCTTATCTGTAAATGGGGGAGTAAGTAGCAGCAACCACTACTTTCGAAGATTAAAAAATGAGATAATAATAACTATTATTAATTAAATACTTACTATTTGCTAAAGACTGTTCTAAACACTTTTCATATATGAACTCATCTGATTAACAGAAGAAGTAGATGCTATTATTCTCCATACTTTACAAATGAAGAAACTGAATCACAGAGAAGTTAAGTATTGGGTTGGTCAAAATTTTCATTTGGGTTTTTCTAGAAGATGTTACAGAAAACCCCGAACGAACTTTTTGGCCAACCCAACAGTAATAGGCAAAAGATGGATGTAAAGCACTTAGTACAGCGTGCAGCCCAGAGTGAGCATTCACTAAATATCAGCTATGCTGCCGCTGCTATTGCTATTGTTCATTTTAGCAAAATAACTGAAGAAGGTTAGAGATTAATGGGAGCTGAAGTGACTGAGCAGAAACAGCTCCAAAAAAAAAAAAGAGCTCCAGCCCTCAGACTTCAGCTCCACCTTGCTGTTTTCTCCCTTTTTCCACTAAAGGGAGCAAAGAATAGTAAGTAGTCAGTTGTCTAACAGCCCTCTCCACTTTCATGTAGGATCATATTAGCACAGAAACAAGAATCCATCTGATCTTTCAAATGAATGTTTAGAAGGACATTGCTCACATTACATCACTCAAATTTTGAAAGCGGACTACACAACTCATACCATGTGGAGAGTTTTACCTACATCTAGCTCATATTCTTCAGTCCTAAATCAGTTTTGTCACATTTTATATAAAGTGGAGATTTTATTTAAAGGGATGATTATAGTAAGCTGGGTAAAATCCTTTCAAGGCATCTGTTACCTAGTCTCGCTTTAAAGTCCACCTTTCAGGATCACCATTCCCAGCCACGTCCCAACTACTTACACTTATTTCCCTACTCTGAAATCTCTCCAGAGCCTTCTGTAACTCTAGCATTCATAACATTCAAAACTACACATAGTAAAGGAATGATTAATTGAGAATATAATGGCAGAATTACCTCATGAGTCCTGCCCACTTGGCATTCATGCATCCACATGGTCCTCACACTTGTATGACTATTAACTCATAGTCATTGTTTACATGCCTGGTGATCCTTCACTGCATTTTCTAAAGCTGATGTTTTGCCCATTTGAACCCCCTATATCCATCCCAATTCAGCTTCATTCTTTGTATTTGATCTCTTACTTTACCAGTAACAGTACCAAGGAGATTTCATCTTCTAAAGTGACAGCCACTGCCATACGACTACTCCAGTTTGGTCATGTGTGTGGGTCTCAGTAAATACAGTTTCTATTCAATTGTCCTGTGCCATGTGGAAAAGGGTGCCAGCCTGGGTGTCAGGAACTGAGCTGTTGACTGCCTATAGGCCATGGTCAAATCACTTGACTTCTTAGTTCCCTCAATTGTATAATAAAGTGGTTGATCTCTAAAATTCCTCCAGCTTGGACAAATCTATGGTTTCTCCATCTGGTTCAACTGTGTCCCCAGGACATTAATGACATGGTTATTTCTAACAGAGCTTCCCACGACTGACACTGGCCCACTGAGAGCCAATTCTCACATACAATATTTCAACTAACTAGGTTCCTACCCAAGCAGCTGTAGGTCCAAACTAATCCCAGCTTGTTGATATCAATGCTAGAGAATATCTATAGCATATTAAAATGCTATTTCACCAGGCTTCTCCTTTATTCATGTGCTAACTTCATAACAGCACATTATTTATTTTTTTAACATTTTTTAAAAATATCTTTCTTGGAGTATAATTGCTTTACAGTGGTGTGTTAGTTTCTGCTTTATAACAAAACGGAATCAGCTATACATATACATATATCACCGTATCTCCTCCCTCTTGCATCTCCCTCCCACCCTCCCTATCCCACCCCCCTAGGTGGTCACACCAAGCTGATCTCCCTGTGCTATGCGGCTGCTGCCCACTAGCTATCTATTTTACATTTGGTAGTGTATATATGTCCATGCCACTCTCTCACTTCGTCCCAGCTTACCCTTCCCCCTCACCATGTCCTCAAGTCCATTCTCTACATCTGCGTCTTTATTCCTGTTCTGTCCCTAGGTTCTTCAGAACCTTTCTTTTCTGTTTTTAGATTCCATATATATGTGTTAGCATAGGGCATTTGTTTTTCTCTTTCTGACTTACTTCACTCTGTATGACAGACTCTAAACCCATCCACCTCACTACAAATGACTCAATTTCATTTCTTTTTATGGCTGCGTAATATTCCATTGTGTGTATATATATATATATATATATATATATATATATATATATATATGCCATATCTTCTTTATCCATTGATCTTTCAATGGACACTTAGGTTGCTTCCATGTCGAGGCTATTGTAAACAGTGCTGCATTGAACATTGTGATACATGTCTCTTTTTGAATTATGGTTTTCTCAGGGTATATGCCCAATAGCGGGATTGCTGGGTCATATGTTAATTCTATTTTTAGTTTTTTAAGGAACCTCCACACTGTTCTCCATAGTGGCTGTATCAATTTACATTCTCACCACAGTACAAGAGGGTTTCTTATTCTCCACACACTCTCCAGCATTTATTGTTTCTAGATTTTTTGATGATGGCCATTCTGACTGGTGTGACGTGATACCTCATCGTGGTTTTGATTTGCATTTCTCTAATGATTAGTGATGTACAACATCCTTTCATGTGTTTGTTGGCAATCTGTATATCTTCTTTGGAGAAATGTCTATGTAGGTCTTCTGCCCATTTTTGGATTGGGTTGTTTGTTTTTTTGATATTGAGCTGCATGAGCTGCTTGTATATTTTGGAGATTAATCCTTTGCCAGTTGCTTCATTTGCAAATATTTTCTCCCATTCTGAAGGTTGTCTTTTCATCTTGTTTATGGACTCCTTTGCTGTGCAAAAGCTTTTAAGTTTCATTAGGTCACATTTGTTTATTTTTTATTTTATTTCCATTTCTCTAGAGGTGGGTCAAAAAGGATCTTGCTGTGATTGATGTCATAGAGTGTTCTGCCTATGTTTTCCTTAAGAGTTTTATAGTGTCTGGTCTTACATTTAGGTCTTTAATCCATTTAGAGTTTATTTTTGTGTATGGTGTTAGAGAGTGTTCTAATTTCATTCTTTTACATGTAGCTGTCCAGTTTTCCTGGCACCACTTATTGAAGAGGCTGTCTTTTCTCCATTGTATATTCTTGCCTCCTTTATCAAAGATAAGGTGACCATATGTGCATGGGTTTATCTCTGGGCTTTCTATCCTGTTCCATTGATCTATATTTCTGTTTTTGTGCCAGTACCATACTGTCTTGATTACTGTAGCTTTGTAATGTAGTATGAATTCTGGGGGCCTGATTCCTCCAGCTCCATTTTTCATTCTCAAGATTGCTTTGGCTATTTGGAGTCTTTTGTGTGTCCGTACAATTTATAAAATTTTTCGCCCCAGTTCTGGGGAAAATGCCATTGGTAGTTTGATAGGGATTGCACTGAATCTGTAGATTGCTTTGGGTAGTATAGTCATTTTCCCAATGTTGATTATTCCAATCCAAGAACATGGTATATCTCTCCATCTGTTTGTAACGTCTTCAGTTTCTTTAATCAGTGTCTTATAGTTTTCTGAGTACAGGTCTTTTACCTCCTTGGGTAGGTTTATTCCTAGGAATTTTATTCTTTTTGTTGCAATGGTAAATGGGAGTGTTTCCTTAGTTTCTCCTTCTGATCTTTCATTGTCAGTGTATAGGAATGCAAGAGATTTCTGTGCATTAATTTTGTATCCTCCTACTCTACCAAATTCATTGATTAGCTCAAGTAGGTTTCTCATAGCATCCTTAGGATTCTCTAGGTACAGTACCATGTCATCAGCAAACAGTGACAGTTTTACTTCTTCTTTAACGATTTGGATTTTTTAATTTTTGTCCTCTGATTGCTATGGCTAAAACTTCCAAAACTATGTTGAACAATAGTGGTGAGAGTGGACACCGTTCTATTGTTCCTAATCTTAGAGGAAATAGTTTCAGTTTTTCACCATTGAGAACGATGTTGGCTGTGGGTCTGTCATATATGGCCTTTATTAGGTTGAGGTAGGTTCCCTCTACGCCTACTTTTTGGAGAGTTTTTATCATAAATGGGTGTTGAATTTTGTCAAAAAATTTTTCTGCATCTATTGAGATGATCATATGGTTTTTATCCTTCAATTTGTTAATATGGTGTATCATATTGATTGATTTATTTGCATATATTGAAGAATCCTTGCATTCCTGGGATAAACTCCCCCTAATCATGGTGTATGATCCTTTAATGTGCTGTTGGATTCTTTTTGCTACTATTTTGCTGAGGATTTTTGCATCTACGTTCATCAGTGAACAGCATCTATGTTCACCAGTGATACTGGCCTGTAGTTTTCTTTTTTTTGTGACATCTTGTCAGGTGTTGGTATCAGGGTGATGGTGGCCTCATAGAATGAGTTTGGGAGTGTTCCTCCCTCTGCTATATTTTGGAAGAGTTTGAGAAAGATGAGTGTCAGCTCTTCTCTAAATGTTTGATAGAATTTACCTGTGAAGCCATCTGGTACTGGGCTTTTGTTTGTTGGAAGATTTTTAATCACAGTTTCAATTTCAGTGCGTGTGATTGGTCTGTTCATATTTTCTATTTCTTCCTGGTTCAGTCTTGGAAGGTTGTACTTTTCTAGGAACTTGTCCATTCCGTTGGCATATAGTTACTTGTAGTAATCTCTCATGATCCTTCATATTTCTGCAGTGTCAATTGTTACTTCTCCTTTTTAATGTCTAATTCTGTTGATTTGAGTCTGCTTCCTTTTTTTCTTGATGAGTCTGGCTAATGGCTTATCAATTTTGTTTATCTTCTCAAAGAACCAGCTTTTAGTTTTATTGATCTTTGCTATTGTTGTCCTCATTTCTTTTTCATTTATTTCTGATCTCATCTTTATGATTTCTTCTGCTAACTTTGGGGTTTTTTGTTTTTCTTTCTCTAATTGTTTTAGGTGTAAGGTTAGGTTGTGTATTTGAGATGTTTCTTGTTTCGTAAGGTAGGAACGTATTGCTATAAACTTTCCTCTTAGAACTGCTTTTGCTGCATCCCATAGGTTTTGGGTCATTGTGTTTTCCTTGTCATTTGTTTCTTGGTATTTTTGATCTCCTCTTTGATTTCTTCAGTGATATCTTGGTTATTAAGTAGTGTATTGTTTAGCCTCCATGTGTTTGTATTTTTTACAGATTTTTTTCGTGTAATTGATATCTAGGCTCATAGCATTGTGGTCAGAAAAGATACTTGATCTGATCTCAATTTTCTTAAATTTACCAAGGCTTGATTTGTGACCCAAGATATGATCTATTCTGAAGAATGTTCTACGAGCACTTGAGAAGAAAGTGTATTCTGTTGTTTTTGGATGGAATGCCCTATAAATATTAATTAAGTCCATCTTGTTTAATGTACTATTTAAAGCTTGTGTTTCATTATTTATTTTCATTTTGGATGATCTGTCCATTGATGAAAGTGTTAAAGCCCTCTACTATGAGTGTGTTACTGTTGATTTCCTCTTTTACGGCTATTAACATTTGCCTTATGTATTGAGGTCCTCCTATGTTCGGTGCATAAATATTTAAAACTGTTATATCTTCTTCTTGGATTGATCGCTGATCATTATGTTTTCTTTGTCTCTTGTAATAGTCTTTATTTTAAAGTCTATTTTGTTTGATATGAGTACTGCTCCTCCAGCTTTCTTTTGATTTCCATTTGCATGGGATACCTTTTTCCATCCCCTCACTTGCAGTCTGTCTGTGTCCCTAGTTCTGAAGGGGGTCTCTTGTAGACAACATATATCAGGTCTTGTTTTTGTATCCATTCAGCCAGTCTGTATCTTTTGGTTGTAGCATTTAATCCATTTACATTTAAGGTAATTATCAATATGTATGTTCCTATTACCATTTTCTTAGTTGTTTCAGATATGTTTTTGTAGATCTTTTCCTTCTCTTGTGTTTCCTGCCTAGAGAAGTTCCTTTAGCATTTGTTGTAAAGCTGGTTTGGTGGTGCTGAATTCTCTTAACTTATGCTTGTCTATAAAGGTATTAATTTCTCCGTCAAATCTGAATGATCCTTGCTGGGTAGAGTAACCTTGGTTGTAGGTTATTCCCTTTCATCACTTTAAATATGTCCTGCCACTCCCTTCTGTCTTGCAGAGCTTCTGCTGAAAGATCAGCTGTTAACCTTATGCTGATTCCCTTGTATGTTATTTGTTGTTTTTCCCTTGCTGCTTTTAATATTTTTTCATTGTATTTAATTTTTGATAGTTTGATTAATATGTGTCTTGGTGTGTTTCTCCTTGGATTTATCCTGTATGAGACTCTCTGCGCATCTTGGACTTGGGTGGCTACACCCTTTCCCATGTTAGGGAATTTTCAACTATAACCTCTTCAAATATTTTCTCATTCCCTTTCTTTCTCTCTTCTTCTTCTGGGGCCCCTATTATTCAAATGTTGGTGCGTTTAATATTTCCCAGAAGTCTCTGCGACTGTCCTCAATTCTTTTCATTCTTTTTTCTTTATTCTCCTCTGTGGCAGTATTTCCACTATTTTATCTCTCAGGTCACTTATCCATTCTTCTGCATCAGTTATTCTGCTATTGATTCCTTCTAGAGAATTTTTAATTTCATTTATTGTGTTGTTCATTACTGTTTTTTTGCTGTTTAGTTCTCCTAGGTCCTTTAGTTCTTCTAGGCTCTTTAGTTCTTGTAGGTCCTTCTTCTAGGTGTAGAAAATACAACGTTTCTTTTATTTGCTCCATTCTATTTTCAAGATTTTGGATCATCTTTACTATCATTACTCTGAATTCTTTTTTAGGTAGACTGCCTATTCCCTCTTCATTTATTTGGTCTGGTGGGTTTTTACCTTGCTCTTTCATCTGCTACATATTTCTCTGTCTTCTCATTCTGTTTAACTTACTGTGTTTGGGGTCTCCTATTCACAGGTTGCAGGTTCATAGTTCCTGTTGTTTTTGGTGTCTGCACCCAGTGGGTGAGGTTGGTTCAAGGGCTTTTGTAGGCTTCCTGGTGGAGGGGACTTGTTCTTGTGTTCTGGTGGGTGGGACTGGATCTTGTCCTTCTGTTGGGCAGGGCCATGTCCAGTGCTATGGTTTGTGGTGTCTGTGAACTTAGGATGACTTTAGGCAGTCTCTCTGTTAATGGGTGGGGTTGTGTTCCTGTCTTGCTAGTTGTTTGGTATGGGATGTCCAGCACTGGAGCTTGCTGGCCATTGGCTGGAACTGGGTCTTAGTGTTGAGACATGATGTCTTGGAGAGCTCTCACCGACTGATATAATGTGGGGCCAGGAGGTCTCTGGTGGTCCAATGTCCTGGACTCGGCTCTCCCACCTTGGAGGCTCAGGCCTGACACCCAGCCAGAGCACCAAGACCCTGCCAGCCACATGGCTCAGAAGAAAAAGAAGAAAGTTAAAAAAAAAAAAAAAAGATAGAATCCCAAACCTAATGGTAAAAGCAAAACTAAACAGAGAAAATCACACAAAGAAACATACAAACACACACTCATAAAAAGAAAGCAAAAAAAAAGAATGATCAGAACCCTAGGACAAATGGTATAAGAAAATCTAAGCAGACAAATCACACAAAGAAACATACACATACACACTACTCACAAAAAGAGAAAAAATGGAACAAAACAGAATAAATTTATAAAATAATAAAATTTTTAAAAATACAGAGAGTAACCAGACCAATAAACAAATTCACCAATGAAAACAAGCACTAAAAACTAAACTAAGATAAACATAAAAACCAGAAACAAATCAGACACAGAAAGCAAGCCCCAAGTCTACAGTTGCTCTCAATGTCCGCTGCATCAATTTTGAGAACATTTATTGTCCATTCCGGTATTCCAGAGATGCAGAGTTCATCAAGTTGATTGTGGGGATTTAATCCGCTGCTCCTGAGGCTGCACAGAGAAACTTCCCTTTCTCTTCTTTGTTCACACAGCTCCTGGGGTTCGGCTTTGGTTTTGGCCCCATCTCTGTGCGTAGGTTGCCCACAGGCTTCCGTTCCCGCCCAGACAGGACGGGGTTAAAGAAGCAGCTGATTAGGGCTCTCTTGCTCACTCAGGCCATGAAGAGTGAGGGGTATGGTAGTCATAATTGGAATGTGGGGCAAGCCTGCTGCGGCAGAGGCCAGCGTGACACTGCAACAGCCTGAGGCACGCCGTGTGTTCTCCCAGGGAAGTTGTCCCTGGATCTCAGGACCCTGGGAGTGGTGTACTGCACAGGCTCCTGGGAGGGTGTGGGTAGTAACCTGTGCTTGCAAACAGGATTCTTGGTGGGAGCAGCGTCAGCATTAGCATTTCATGCCCGTCTCTGGGGTCTGAGCTGATAACCATGGCTTGTGCCCATCTCTGGAGCTTGCTTAGGAGGTGCTCTGCCTTCTGTGGGAGCACAGAGTAGGAATCCCTCTCCTAGCACACCCTGAAACAACTGTCTCTTGCCTCTTCAACAGCTCCAGACTTTTTCCCTGACTCCCTCCCAGCTAGCTGTGGTGCACTAGCCCCCTTCAGGCTGTGTTCACGCAGCCAACCCCAGTCCTCTCCCTGGGGTCTGACCTCTGAAGCCCGAGCCTCAGCTCCCAGCCCCCACCCGCCCCAGCAGGTGAGCAGACAAGAGTCTCAGGTTTGTGAGTGCTGGTCGGCACCAATTCTCTGTGTGGGAATCTCTCCCCTTTGCCCTTTGTGCTCTCCTCCATGGCTCTGAAGCTTTCCCCCCACCCACCCCCATCCCTGCCAGTGAAGGGGCTTCCTAGTGTGTGGAAACCTTTCCTCCTTCACAGCTCCCTCCCAGAGGTGCAGGTCCCATCCCTATTCTTTTATCTCTGTTTTTTTCTTTTGCCCTACCCAGGTACACGGGGAGTTTCTTGCCTTTTGGGAAGTCTGAGGTCTTCTGTCAGCATTCAGTAGGTGTTCTGTAGGAGTTGTTCCACATGTAGACATGTTTTTTATCTATTTGTGGGGAGGAAGGTGATCTCCATGTCTTACTCCTCCGCCATCTTGAAGGTCTCCCATAATAGCACTTTTAATTTTAATCAGACAGACTTGATGCTCTGCTTCCATTTCGAACGATCAAATTATGGATATCTGTGCCCTGTTATTCCTTTTTATGTTCTATTCTCAATTATAAATAATTCATAGATTTCTTTTAGAGGCCACTACATTTGTTTCAAGTTCCTGTTTCAAATATATGAAACTTAAAATTTAGGAAGACATTTTAGTATGCCACCACAGTTTGCAATTCAGAATGATCCATCTCTGAACATGCTTACTTAATAAGCATCTACTGTGTACAACGAGTTGTACTGTATGCTTTAAAAACCTTTTAATTGAATCTAGTATGGCTAAGGTTTTAGTCTTAAAGACTTGTGAAATGAACACAAATCTAGTTTTCTCTTTGTAGTTGTTTTTGCTATGCTTTACATGCATAAAAACGCTGGCTTTTAAATTCAACCCAGTACAAAAGTGTTTTGCTATTATTTTTAATCACACTCTAGGCTTACGTTTAAATGGCTATAATTAACTGTGCATTTAAATTTACAATTTCTGATTTTCAGCAACAAAATGATTTAGTTATACATCATTTTTATATATTTTGAGTCTAGTGGCTTGACTTTTAAGAGAATGAACTAGGAAAAAATATTCTTATTATGGTAGTAACTTTTTAGCTACTAATAAAGAATTTGGTGGGTAGCATGGGAAAATATTCATGCATGCTAAAATTCATAATTCAGGGAAACAAATGTTCCCATTTTTACATGGCCCTTATACACCCAACCTGCACTAGGAATTCTGTACAATTATTGCATCAGTGCTTTTAGATATGATGCCACTCAGTTCCCTGATGCAGAAAGAACCTGTATTCTTCTCTGTGGTGCTATTATTTGTTATGCCTAGAAGGTCTTGAGCATTTTCTGCAGTGCCAGAGCCCCACTGCTTTGTATTTCCATCATGGGCATGAAAAACTATCATTTTTAGGAAGAAAAACAGTATGAGAGAAAGACAGTTCTTACTATATTAACTTTAGCTGAGGAATATGTGCTCTCTGTTATAATTTTAAGAGCAGCTTAAATTTTATGTACATGATAAAATAGATCCTCATAACTATTCAACCCAGAACTATTCTATTTTTAGTCAACTAAAACTATACTTATATTGATAATCATTATCAATTATAGAGTGTTCATTATAATGAACAGGCAGAACCATAAAGAAAATACCAGACCCAACTTTCTCCTTAGATATTTATGACAGAAGACAGAAAAATATAGTTAAGTACATACATTTCACTATTAGTAGCAGAAACAAGATGTAGCAGGACATATGTACATAATCACCAAACAGAAGGCAGTTAAGAAATGATAGAGAATGAAAAAATTGTTCCAGTGATGTGAACTAGTGATACTAGGGGAAAAAATCTTCATCTGTAGGAAAGTTAGAAAAGTTTGAAAGTAATAGGAAAAAAGGACGGGGCTAATATTTTAAGCAGTTGAGAATTTGACCTTACTTTAAAGAACTTTCAATGTCTCTCTATTGTATACATAAGACCAAGTTCAAACCCCATTATAAGACATTTTATGATATAGCACTGTTGTCATTTATCCATATTCTTCTCTTTTTCTTTTCTGTTTTCCATTCCTTATCAATACCATATAAACATACGCACACAGACACACACACACACACACACACCTCCTCCAATATATAGGCACACACTTCTCTTTCTCCCCAAGCTATCCAGCCCAATCCACAGGCCCACTCAAGTTCCATCTTTGATCACTTTGACCCACGTTAACTTCTCAGTTCTCCAAGGCCTAGGTTATATGTGATCTGTATGTGGTTTTACATGATATGATGCCGTTCTCTAACTGCTTCAGATTTCTCTAGTAAGATTGTAAGCTCGTGGGCCTTGTCATCTACCTATTTTCCACCCCCACAAAGTACCCTAGCTTACTACTAGGTGATAACTAAATGCTTAAAAAGTAGAAATATTATTTGCATATAAGGACAGAAGAGCAGAAATGGTAATTTTGGAAATTTTTAAATTAGAAATATTTTTGCCTTGTCCCAGTTGAGAAGTTAACTCAAATATTATTTCCAAAACAGGCAGAGAGAAAGAGAGAGAGAATCTGTAATCAAAATCTAGATAATCCTGCCCTCTCCTTTGTAAATGAATATGCTACTAATCTTTTAATGGCAAATGAACTTTAAAGTTTTCATTAGTGGTGATGAATTCTGAACTATCATACTTTCTCACTTGGCTTCCTTGTGAACAGTTTCAGACAAATGTCCTACATAATCCGAAAGGCTATGTGACGTTTTATTTACAACAGCTCTGCAATTTTAACATTAAGATGCTAGGCAATATTGAAGGTACATGTTCAAAAATTTTTTTTTTTTTTGCAGTACGTGTGCCTCTCACTGTTGTGGCCTCTCCTGTTGCGGAGCACAGGCTCCAGACGTGCAGGCTCAGCAGCCATGGCTCACGAGCCCAGCCACTCGGCGGCATGTGGGACCCTCGTGGACTGGGGCACAAACCCGTGTCCCCTGCATCAGCAGGCAGACTCTCAACCACTGCGCCACCAGGGAAGCCCCAACATGTTCAAATTTTTAAAGACATTTTTATGTTGGAACGTTCTTTACGTTGGACAATATTCAGAGGTGGTCACACTGTATTAATAAAGGATATCTCTTAATCTATTATTCAATAAGGACTTAGATTTTAATAATCACATCATGACTACAAAAACAGCATCATTTAGAAATCAATTAAGCTATAGTGGAATAAGGCACACAGATGCATTTTACATCACTAAGAACAAGAGTTAGGCTTATCAAGTACAAATAAATATTGTTTTAATATCAGTATTTTTCCCCAATAATTAAAATAAATTATAAAATATATTCTAGAGTAACCCAATTTTTACCAGATGATTCAAATGACATGATTGAAAAATCTCTTTGAAACGCCATTAAGAATATGACCCTGGGGCTTCCCTGGTGGTGCAGTGGTTGAGAGTCCACCTGCCGATGCAGGGGACATGGGTTCGTGCCCCGGGTCCGAGAAGATCCCACATGCCGTGGAGTGGCTGGGACCATGAGCCTGCGCGTCCGGAGCCTGTGCGATGCAGCGAGAGAGGCCACAACAGTGAGAGGCCTGCGTACCGCAAAAAAAAAAAAGAATATAACCCTGGACTTCCCTGGTGGCACAGTGGTTAAGAATCTGCCTGCCAATGCAAGGGACATGGGTTCGATCCCTGGTCCGGGAAGATCCCACATGCCGCAGAGCAACTAAGCCCTTGCACCACAACTACTGAGCCTGCGCTCTACAGCCCGCGAGCCACAACTACTGAAGCCCGCACACCTAGAACCCATGCTCCGCAACAAGAGAAGCCACCACAATGAGAAGCAGGCGCACCGCAATAAAGAGTAGCTCCCACTCACTGCAACTAGAGAAAGCCCGTATGCAGCAACAAAGACCCAATGCAGCCAAAAATAATAAAAATAAATAGTAAATAAATAAAACAAAGGAAACTTAGACTTAAAAAAAAGAATATAACCCTACAATTTTATAATACACTTTTTATGTGCTAAGAATATTAACCTTCTAATAGCAACTAAAATTTTAAGGTATATTCAAGTACACTTTAGAATAATTTTGTTTCATTTCAAATATAGACTGTTAACAACAACATAAATGCTGTTGACTTTGGTATATGAGGGCACTTATTATTTTATTAAATCATTGTTATCATGATCATAGTTATTTTAAATCAAAATAAGTGGAGACAATTTGGGTGTCAGTAGGACATAAGAATAAGAGAACCTTGAAATCTCAATAGTTTGTTAGAAAAATGAACACTGCGTATTAATCAGTGAAAAATAAAAATGGATGGTTGGATTTCTTGATTTTACAACTATTTAAAAGAAAAAGGAAAATGGGCATGTATCTGTATAAACCCATTCCTACAGCTAATACCTTTTTTAAAAACAAAAAACTAAAACATTCAGTTCAGTGGTTCTCCTGAAAGTTAAGTAACTGTAAGAATCAGGGACAAATAATTATAAGCCTTTATTTTATTAACCCAGAAAAACTACAAGTAATGACCTTCTCTATTCAGCTAACTGAACTTGGCTTATGGTTTATTTCTGAGAGAGAGATCATAAAGAAGATTGTTTAATGATTGTAAATCAATGTTCAAAAGAATTCATTTACTCATTCAACAAACATTTATGCGCCACCTACTATGTTCCACTGTATTCAGTACAATGATAACAATAGTGAATAAAACAAAGACACAATATCCACTTCGACTGCAAGGTAGTCAAGTAAGTTTGTTTTGTTTTGTTTGCGGTACGTGGGCCTCTCACTGTTGTGGCCTCTCACTGTTGTGGCCTCTCCTGTTGCAGAGCACAGGCTCCGGACGCGCAGGCTCAGCGGCCATGGCTCACGGGCCCAGCCGTTCCGTGGCACGTGGGATCTTCCTGGACCGGGTCACGAACCCGTGTCCCCTGCATCGGCAGGCGGACTCTCAACCACTGCGCCACCAAGAAAGCCCTCACGTAAGTTCTAATTTTTGCAACTTTAACAAGCCAGCACAAAAGTAAGTGTAAGATGAGGGAGAAACTGGATTCTCTGAAAAGCAGAAGAAATTTAAAATCACCTGTTACTTCTCTAGGACCAGCTCTACTTCTCCCACTCCACAGTGCATCTGCCATCCTTTAATAAAATGGCTAAAGACTAATACCAGCCTGACTCCACCATGTCAATGATAAACACATCAGCAATAATAAGAAATGCTTTTTGGGTCAAGAGATTCAAATGATTGTTTTGAGTGACCACAACCAACACAAAAATTTCCCTATTGAATTTGCTTTTAAAAAATGCACGCTTCTATTTTGCACAAATTTCTATTGCTTTCACTCTGAATTTCTACACTATTTCAAAACTTTTAGCAAGCATTATTTTTGAGAAATTCAGATACAGTTACACTGCATCACAACAAAAGAAGGCAAATAAAAAATGCAATTTCCTATTTCTCTTCCTTCATCACCACTGTACAGACTTGAAATTGCTAGATGCTTCCTCTTTCTAAAGGATATACCGTAAAATTAAGATTTTCAAGGTTATTGTGGTAAAAGGGATTTGAATAAAACCATGTGTGAATGGATGCCCACCAAAGGGCAAATCAGGGTCCACAAAACCAAGGCTGCCCACCTCACACTGCCCTCAGGATTCCAATGACTCAGTCTCATGAACCAACCAAAATAACAGAAGAGAAGACACAAAACAAAGGTCATGATTTCTGCTCATGAAATAAATGGCATCGTGGCATGAATAATACAAACAGCTGTCTTAAGTCTATGGAAATAAAAAGGCATTTCTAAGGCATAAATGTCACAACAGGGATGAGTTAATGGGAAAATGGAGTCTGAAAGGCTCTGAAGAGGACAGACCTAATCATGTCTAAGTTTATGAGTCTGATGAATATTCCTAGGCAATAATATCACAACAGACTGAATTCTTATTATAGCACATCATATTGTTTCAGTGAAATGAAAGAAATTACAAATCATTGGATAGAGTGAAACTTCAGGGGAGCCGAAGTATTTTGTTAATTACCCTGAAAGCCTTCTGGAAAGAAATTTATGACTTTTAGTTTCTATCTTATCAACTGACAGCAAGTCACTGGTTTGTTTATTAGCCTAGAACAAAAAAATTCAATGGGAAAAAAGGTTAGTTAACCTATTCATAGGTATTATGTAGCCAAAAATGTGTGTATACTATTTATATTTTTTACTTTTAAATTGATTATACTGGCATATTTTAGAAATAACATTTCTTTCTAAGTATCATGACAAAAAGTGCAGTTCTAACTAAGAGTCAGAAGACCTGAATTCAATTCTAATTCAATGCTGCTGACAACCTACTGAGTGACGCAGCCAATGTCATCAATCTTTCTTGACTTCAGTCTCATCATTCTTAAAATGACCTCTGAGACAAACTCTTTCTGTTCTCAGAGTCAGTTTCTTCCACCGTTTAAACTATGCTTTTTTATTCTACTAAGACTATCATGATGAAATTTTAATTCATACACACTGCATTGTTTCTTTCAAATAGATTAAAGAATAATGGATTCATATAATAACAATAAACTCTAGTTCCATAAATAGCACCCAAATGGTCTAAAAGAAATTATGGAGATTCCAAATGTGTGAATTATGGAGAATATGCCCTACACACATAAACCCCTCAGCATGTAGAAAGGAACTTTAAACAATTATATATCCTGAAAGTTATACAAGCTATAAAATGACTAAGGAGAAAATATTTTTTGATGTTAGGAAGAAAGATAATATGTCATTTTGATACTTTGAAGGACATAGGTCTGAGAATGACTGAAATAATACATTAGATGGATGGGACACGAGACATCTAGATTCATATCCTATGGGTACTTGGAAAGTAGAAACCAGGTATTATTTTATTTATGGTTCTAGGAACCAAATAGTGGCAGAAAGTAACAGTGTGCAATGAAATCTCAAGAGAACTTAGATAACTTAAAAATAATTGCAGCTTTAGAAGGTACCTGTAGCTTGAAATCAACGAAAAAGTTATGTTATTGACACACAGAGAGCAGAGCTAATGAAGGTAAAGGCGCCTGTAAATTGGACAACAGCTGGTTAAGACTAACGATACACAGAGTAGATGACCATCTACAGTGTGTAATTTGAGGCCACAAGATTCTGTCTCTCAAAATAATTTTTTCCACTTACTTGGCCTGAAATTCCTGCCCTGTAAGAGAAGCAGCCTCCAGAAGGACACTGTTAAGTTGTACATGTGTGACACTGGAGATGTGAGGAGGCCCCATGTCCCATCCCATTTTCTCCCAAACTTCCAAGAGACCTTGTTCTATCAATCACCACCACTCCACTCCTGGAACCTGACCTTTCTGCTGGCTTCTTATATTCAGCATTTAAATACATTCATGACTCTGCTGCCTCTAGTAAAAGGGGGAAACTCCTCTCAATTCTGTATCTCCCTCCAGTTACCATGCCACCTCACCTTTTCACAATCAAATATCATCTTCTATTCACTTCTCCATCCATGACAGCCAGATTTCCTTCACTATTTCTATTCCCAAGGTAACCAACAATGTCCTGGCTCCTAATCCAGAGACAGTTCTTGGTCCTTAGGTTGCCTGATTTCTCACCACCATTTGACATAGTTTACCATTCTGCCCATCTTATTATGCTCTTTCTTTGGCCTTCAAAATAGCATAAGCATCTGGTTTTCCTCCTACTTCTCTGACCACGATCTTTCAGTCTCCTTTGCAGTTTCCACTTCTTCCTTAAATGTTGTTTTTGATCCTTAAAGAGCTACCCTAGGCCTTTCATGCCTCTCTCTTAACACTCTCTCCTTGGGAAATCTAATACCATAGACATAACAATGGTAATCAACTATATTAGGGCCATTATTAACTATTTCAGTACCTTTGTACAGACTACACCTGCCAGACAGATGTTATAATAAATATGCAAATCTACTATGTCTATGATATTAATGGTATCACCTTAGGTGTGGCACCTTTGTGATATGCACAATTCATACAAAAATGTATGGGGGAGGAGCTTCAACATGCTGGAAGAGTAAGAAGTGGAAATTAATAACGAACCAAGATGGCAGAGAGAAGGACGTGCTCTCACTCCCTCTTGTGAGAACGCCAGAGTCACGGCTAGCTTCTGGACAATCACTGACAGGAGGACACTGGAGCTCACCAGAAAGGGTACCCCACAAACAAAGACAAAGGAGAAGCCACAATGAGACGGTAGGAGGAGCGCAATCACAGTAAAATCAAATCCCGTAACTGCTGGGTGGGTGACAAACAGACTGGAGAACACTTAGACCACAGAAGTCCACCCACTGGAGTGAAGGTTCTGAGCCCCACGTCAGGCTTCCCAACCTGGGGGTCCAGCAACGGAAGGAGGAATTCCCAGAGAATCAGACTTTGAAGCCTAGTGGGATTTCACTGCAGAATTTCAACAGGACTGGGAGAAACAGAGTCCACTCTTGGAGGGCACACAGAAAGTAGTGTGAGCATCGGGACCCAGGGGAAGGAGCAGTGACCCCAGGGGAGACTGAGCCAGACCTACTTTCTAGTGTTGGAGGGTCTCCTGCGGAGGCGGGGTGTGGCTGTGGCTCACCGTGGGGATGAGGACACTGATGGCGGAGGTTCTGGGGGTGCTCCTTGGCGTGAGAACTCCCGGAGTCTGTCATTGGCCTCACCAAACAGCCCAGGTAGGCTCCAGTGTTGTGCTGCCTCAGGCCAAACAACCAAAAGGGAGGGAACCGAGCCCCACCCATCAGCAGTCAAGCAGATTAAAGTTTTACTGAGCTCTGCTCACCAGAGCAACAGCCAGCACTACCCACCACCAGTCCCTCCCATAAGGAAACTTATACAAGCCTCTTAAATAGCCTCATCCACCAGGGGGCAGACAGCAGAGGCAAAAAAAAACTACAATCCTGCAGCCTGTGGAACAAAAACCATGTTCACAGAAAGATAGACAAGATGAAAAGGCAGAGGGTTATGTACCAGATGTAGGAACAAGATAAAACCATAGAAAAACAACTAAATGCAGTGGAGATAGGCAACTTTCCAGAAAAAGAATTCAGAATAATGATAGTGAAGATGATCCAGGACCTCGGAATAAGAATGGAGGCAAAGATCGAGAAGATGCAAGAAATGTTTAACAAAGACCTAGAAGAATTAAAGAACAAACAAACAGAGATGAACAATACAATAACTGAAATGAAAACTACAACAGAAGGAATCAATAGCAGAATAGCTGAGGCAGAAGAATGGATAAGTGACTTGGAAGACAGAATGGTGGAATTCACTGCTACAGAACAGAATAAAGAGAAAATAATGAAAAGAAATGAAGACAGCCTAAGAGACCTGTGGGACAACATTAAACGCAACAACATTCACATTATAGGGGTCCCAGAAGAGGAACAGAGAGAGAAAGGACCCGAGAAAATATGTGAACAGATTATAGTCGAAAACTTCTCTAACATGGGAAAGGAAATAGCCACCCAAGTCCAGGAAGCGCAGAGAGTCCCATACAGGATAAACCCAAGGAAAAACACACTAAGACACATAGTAATCAAATTGGAAAAATTAAAGACAAAGAAAAATTATTCAAAGCAGCAAGGGAAAAATGACAAATAATATACAAGGGAACTCCCATAAGGTTAACGGCTGATTTCTCAACAGAAACTCTAAAAGCCAGAAGCGAGTGGCATGATATACTTAAAGTGATGAAAGGGAAGAACCTACAACCAAGATTACTCTATGCTGCAAGTATTTCATTCAGATTCGATGCAGAAATCAAAAGCTTTATATACAAGCAAAAGCTAAGAGAATTCAGCACCACCAAACCAGCTCTACAAAAAATGCTAAAGGAACTTCTCTAAGTGGGAAACACAAGAGAATAAAAGGACCTACAAAAACAAACCCAAAACAATTAACAAAATGGTCATAGGAACATACATGTCGATAATTACCTTAAACATAAATGGATTAAATTCTCCAACCAAAAGACACAGGCTTGCTGAATGGATACAAAAACAAGACCCATATATATGCTGTCTACAAGAGACCCACTTCAGACCTAGGGACACATACAGACTGAAAGTGAGGGACTGGAAAAAGATATTCCATGCAAATGGAAATCAAAAGAAAGCTGTAGTAGCAATACTTATATTAAATAAAACAGACTTTAAAATAAAGAATGTTACAAGAGACAAGGAAGGACACTAAATAATGATCAAGGGATCAATCCAAGAAGGTGATATAACAATTATATATGCACCCAACATAGGAGCACCTCAATATATAAGGCAACTGCTAACAGCTATAAAAGAGGAAATCGACCAGGACCAGATCAGGACCAGATGGCTTCACAGGTGAATTCTATCAAACATTTAGAAAAGAGCTAACACCCGTCCTTCTCAAACTCTTCCAAAAAACTGCAGACGAAGGAACACTCCCAAACTCATTCTACGAGGCCACCATCACCCTGATACCAAAACCAGACAAAGATACTACAAAAAAACCAAATTACAGACCAATATCACAGATGAATATAGATGCAAAAATCCTCAACAAAATACTAGCAAACAGAATCCAACAACACATTAAAAGGATCATACACCATGATCAAGTGGGATTTATCCCAGGGATGCAAGGATTCTTCAATATATGCAAATCCATCAATGTGATACACCACACTAACAAATTGAAGGAGAAAAACCATATGATCATCTCAATAGATGCAGAAAAAGCTTTTGACAAAATTCAACACCAGTTTATGATAAAAACTCTCCAGAAAGTGGGCACAGAGGGAACCTACCTCAACATAATACAAGGCAATAGACGACAAACCCACAGCAAACATCATTCTCAATGGTGAAAAACTGAAAGCATTTCCTCTAAGATCAGGAACAAGACAAGGATGTCCACTCTCACCACTATTATTCAACAGTTTTGGAAGTCCTGGTCATGGCAATCAGAGAAGAAAAAGAAATAAAAGGAATACAAATTGGAAAAGAAGAAGTAAAACTGTCACTGTTTGTAGATAACATGATACTATACATGGAAAACCCTAAAGATGCCACCATAAAACTACTAGAGCTAATCAATGAATTTGCTAAAGTTGCAGGATACAAAATTAATGCACAGAAATCTCTTGCATTTCTGTACACTAATGATGAAAAATCTGAAGGAGAAATTAAGGAAACACTCCCATTTACCACTGCAACAAAAGAATAAAATACCTAGGAAGACAAAAGACCCATACCCAGGAAACTATAAGACACTGACAAAAGAAATTAAAGATGCCACCAACAGATGGAGAGATATATCATGATCTTGGATTGGAAGAATCAATACTGTGAAAATGACTATACTACCCAAAGCAATCTACAGAATCAATGTAATCCCTATCAAATGACCAATGGCATTTTTTACGGAACTAGAATAAATCATCTTAAAATTTGTATGGAGACACAAAAGACCCCAAATAGCCAAAGCAGTCTTGAGGGAAAACAACGGAGCTGGAGGAATCAGACTCCCTGACTTTAGACTATATTACAAAGCTACAGTAATCAAGACAATATGATACTGGCACAAAAGCAGAAACATAGATCAATGGAACAGGATACAAAGACCAGAGATAAACCTACGCACCTATGGTCAACTAATCTGTGACAAAAGAGGCAAGGATATACAATGGAGAAAAGACAGTCTCTTCAATAAGTGGTGCTGGGAAAACTGGACAGCTACACATAAAAGAATGAAATTAGAACACTTGCTAACACCAAACACAAAAATAAACTCAAAATGGATTAGAGACCTAAATGTAAGACCAGATACTGTAAAACTCTTAGAGGAAAACATAGGGAGAACACTCTTTGACATAAATCACAGCAAGATCTTTTTTGATCTACCTCCTAGAGTAATGGAAATAAAAACAAAAATAAACAAATGGGACCTAATGAAACTTCAAAGCTTTTGCACGGCAAAGGAAACCATAAACAAGATGAAAAGACAACCCTCAGAATGGGAGAAAATATTTGCAAATGAATCAATGGAAAAAGGATTAATCTCCAAAATATATAAACGGCTCATGCAGCTCAATATTAAAGAAACAAACAACCCAATCAAAAAATGGGCAGAAGACCTAAATAGACATTTCTCCAAAGAAGACATACAGGTGGCCAAGAAGCACATGAAAAGCTGCTCAACATCACTAATTATTAAAGAAATGCAAATCAAAACTACAATGAGGTATCACCTCACACCAGTTAGAATGGGCATAATCAGAAAATCGACAAACAACAAATGCTGGAGAGGGTGTGGAGAAAAGGGAACCCTCTTGCACTGTTGGTGGGAATGTAAATTGATATAGCCACTATGGAGAATGGCACGGAGGTTCATTAAAAAACTAAAAACAGAATTACCATGTGACCCAGCAATCCCACTACTGGGCATATACCCAGAGAAAACAATAATTCAAAAAGACACGTGCACCCAAATGTTCACTGCAGCACTATTTACAATAGCAGGTCATGGAAGCAACCTAAATGCCCATCGACAGACTAATGGATAAAGAAGTTGTGGAATATATATTCCATATATACAATGGAATATTAGCCATAAAAAGGAACAAAATTGGGTCATTTTTTGAGACATGGATGGATCTAGATACTGTCATACAGAGTGAAGTAAGTCAGAAAGAGAAAAATAAATATCATATATTAATACATGTATGTGGAACCTAGAAATATGGTACAGATGAACCGGTTTGCAGGGCAGAAGTTGAGACACAGATGTAGAGAACAAACGTATGGACACCACGGGGGGAAAGCCGTGGTGGGGTGGGGATGGTGGTATGATGAATTGGGCGATTGGGACTGACATGTATACAGTTATGTGTATAAAATTGATAACTAATAAGAACCTACCGTATGAAAAAGTAAATACAATTCAAAAATTAAAAAAAAGAAAAACTAATAGTAAACTTTCTTTGGGTTATTTGTATGGAAATATGTTAATATAAATGTTTCAGACATTACATGAAATTTCTAAAAATCTTATATATTCTGGTATAATGTTATGTCATAATTCTAGTTATTACGTTAAAATGTATATCTCAGAAACAACCAAATTTCCTTGTCAATTGCATTATTATGAACTTTCATCAAATCTTTAACCGTGGTCATTTCTAAGTCTTTTGTCATTTACAGACAGTTCTGGGTGTACTCTGATGCTTTTGCAAAAATGTTCCTAAAAAAGGGTTTCATCTTCAAGGAATTCATGGAAAAGACTCTGACAAGTACAGGATTATGGTAACTGACTACTGCGAACTGAATGAATAAGCATTTTCAGAACTCTAATGGAAAACTGATGAATTCATAAAATTGCTAACAAAAGATCAAGATGAAAAAAAATTAATTACATGAGACTGAGCGAACTGATGAGGATGATTATAATTTTTGTGACTTTGTTTAAATAAAGAAAAAAAAACAAAAAAAAGTGGAGATCACCTTCCTCCCCACAAATACATCAGAAATACATCTACATGTGGAACAACTCCTACAGAATACCTACTGAACGCTGGCAGAAGACCTCAGACCTCCCAAAAGGCAAGAAACTCCCCACATACCTGGGTAGGGCAAAAGAAAAAAGAAAATAACAGAGACAAAAGAATAGGGATGGGACCTGCACCAGTGGGAGGGAGCTGTGAAGGAGGAAATGTTTCCACACACTAGGAAGCCCCTTCGCAGGCGGAGACTGCGGGTGGTGGAGGGGGGAAGCTTCGGGACCACGGAGTAGAGCGTAGCAATAGGGGTGCAGAGGGCAAAGCAGAGAGATTCGTGCACAGAGGATCAGTGCCGACCAGCACTCACCAGCCCGAGAGGCTTGTCTGCTCACCCACCGGGGCAGGTGGGGGCTGGGAGCTGAGGCTCGGGCTTCAGAGGTCAGATCCCAGGGAGAGGACTGGGGTTGGCTGCATAAAGACAGCCTGAAGGGGCCTAGTGCACCACAGCTAGCTGGGAGAGAGTCAGGGGAAAAGTCTGGACCTATTGAAGAGGCAAGAGACTTTTTCTTGCCTCTTTGTTTCATTGTGAGCGAGGAGAGGGGATTCAGAACACCACCTAAATGAGCTCCAGAGATTGGACACGAGACTCGGCTATCAGCACGGACCCCAGAGACGGGAATGAGACACTAAGGCTGCTGCTGCCGCCACCAAGAAGCCTGTGTGCACGCACACGTCACTACACACACCTCCCCTCCCAGGAGCCTATGCAGCTCGCCACTGGCAGAGTCCCGTGTTCCATGGACAACTTCCCCAGGAGAACACACAGCGCACCTCAGGCTGTTCAAACGTCATGCCAGCCTCTGCCACCGCAGGCTCGCCCCGCATCCGTACCCCTCCCTCCCCCGGGCCTCAGTGATCCAGAGCCCCCTAATCATCTGTTCCTTTACCCCCGTCCTGTCCGGACGGGAACAGATGCCCTCAGGCGACCTACACACAGAGACAGTGCCAAATCCAAAGCTGAACCCCAGGAGCTGTGCGAACAAAGAAGAGAAAGGGAAATCTCTCCCAGCAGCCTTAGGAGCAGTGGATTACACTTACACATGTACCCTGCATCTCTAGAATACCTGAATAGACAACGAATAATCCCAAATTGAGGCAGTGGACTTTGGGAGCAATGATATATATATTTTTTTCCTTTTTCTGTTTTTCTGAGTGTGTATGTGTATGCTTCTGTGTGTGATTTTCTCTGTATAGCTTTGCTTTTACCATTTTTCCTAGGGTTCTGTCTAACCGTTTTTTTGGTTTGAGGGTTTTTTTTTAGTATACTTTTTAGCGCTTGTTATCGCTCGTGGATTTGTTTTTTGGTCTGGTTGCTCTCTTCCTTCTTTCTTTTTTTTAATTACTTTTCAAATTTTTTTATTTTTATTTTAATAATGTTATTTTATTTTGTCTTTCTTTCTTTTTTTCTCCCTTTTATTCTGAGCCATGTGGATGACAGGGTCTTGGTGCTCTGGCCGGGCATCAGGCCTGTGCCTCTGAGGTGGGAGAGCTGAGTTCAGGAAACTGGCCCACGAGAGACCTCCCAGCTCCATGTAATATTAAACGGCGAAAATCTGCCAGAGATCTCCATCTCAATGCCAAGACACAGCTCCACGCAACAACCAGCAAGCTACAGTGCCGGACAACCTATGCCAAACAACTAGCAACACAGTAACACAACCACACCCATTTGCAGAGAGGCTGCATAAAGTCATAATAATGTCACAGACACCCCAAAACACACCACTGGACGTGGACCTGCCCACCAGAAAGACAAGATGCAGCCTCATCCACCAGAACACAGGCACTAGTACGCGCCACCAGGAAGCCTACACAACCCACTAAACCAACGTTAGCCACTAGGGGCAGACACCAAAAACAACGGGAACTACGAACCTGCAGCCTGTGGAAAGGAGACCGCAAACACAGTAAGTTAAGCAAACTGAGAAGACAGAAAAACACACAGCAGATGAAGCAGCAAGGTAAAAACCCAACAGACCAAACAAATGAGGAGGAAGTAGGCAGTCTATGTGAAAAGGAATTCAGAATAATGATAGTAAACATGATCCAAAATCTTGGAAATAGAATGGAGAAAATACAAGAAATGTTTAACAAGCACCTATAAGAACTAAAGAGCAAACAAACAATGATGAACACAATAAGTGAAATTTAAAATGCTCTAGAAGGAATCAATAGCAGAATAACAGAGGCAGAAGAATGGATAAGTGACCAGGAAGATAAAATAGTGGAAATAACTACTGCAGAGCAAAATAAAGAAAAAAGAACGAAATGAATTGAGGACAGTCTCAGAGACTTCTGGGACAACATTAAACAAACCAACATTCAAATTATAGGGGTCCCAGAAGAAGAAGAGAAAAAGAAAGGGATTGAGAAAATATTTGAAGAGATTATAATTGAAAGCTTCCCTAATATGGTAAAGGAAATAGTCAATCAAGACCAGGAAGCACAGAGAGTCCCATACAGGATAAATCCAAGGAGAAACATGCCAAGACACATATTAATCAAACTATCAAAACTTAAACACAAAGGAAAACTGTTAAAAGCAGCAAGGGAAGAACAACAAATAACATACAAGGGAATCCCCATAAGGTTAACAGCTGATCTTTCAGCAGAAGCTCTGCAAGCCAGAAGGGAGTGGCAGGACATATTTAAAGTGATGAAAGAGAAAAACCTACAGCCAAGATTGCTCTACACAGCAAGGATCTCATTCAGATTCGACAGAGAAATTAACACCTTTACAGGCAAACAAAATCTAAGAAAATTCAGCACCACCAAACCAGCTTTACAACAAATGCTAAAGGAACTTCTCTAGGCAGGAAACACAGGAGAAGGAAAACACCTACAATAACAAACCCAAAACAATTAAGAAAATGGTAATAGGAACATACATATCGATGATTACCTTCAATGTAAATGGATTAAATGCTACAACCAAAAGATACAGACTGGCTGAATTGATACAAAAAGAAGAACCAATTATGTTGTCTATAAGAGACCCACTTCAGACCTAGGGACACATACAGACTGAACGTCAGGGACTGGAAAAAGATATTCCATGCAAATGGAAATCAAAAGAAAGCTGGAGGAGTAGTACTCATCTGCGACGAAATAAACTTTAAAGACTATTACAAGAGACAAGACATAATGATCAAGCGATCAATACAAGAAGAAGATATAACAATTGTTAATATTTATGCACCCAAAATAGGAGCACTTCAATACATAAGGCACATGCTAACAGCCATAAAAGAGGAAATCGAGAGTAACACACTCATAGTTGAGGACTTTAACACTTTGATCAATGGACACATCATCCAAAATGAAAATAAATAATGAAACACAAGCTTTAAATAGTACATTAAACAAGATGGGCTTAATTAATATTTATAGGGCATTCCATCCAAAAACTGCAGAATACACTTTCTTCTCAAGTGCTCATGGAACATTCTCCAGAATAGATCATATCTTGGGTCACAAATCAAGCCTTGGTAAATTTAAGAAAATTGAAATCATATCAAGTATCTTTCTGACCAAAATGCTATGAGCCTAGATATCAATTACACGAAAAAATCTGTAAAAAATACAAACACATGGAGGCTAAACAATGTACTACTTAATAACCAAGAGATCACTGAAAAAATCAAAGAGGAACTCAAAAAATACCAAGAAACGAATGACAAGGAAAACACGATGACCCAAAACCAATGGGATGCAGCAAAAGCAGTTCTAAGAGGGAAGTTTATAGCAATACATTCCTACCTTAAGAAACAAGAAACATCTCAAATACACAACCTAACCTTACACCTAAAGCAATTGGAGAAAGAAAACAAAAAACCCCCAAAGTTAGCAGAAGAAAAGAAATCATAAAGATGAGATCAGAAATACATGAAAAAGAAATGAAGTAAACAATAGCAAAGATCAGTAAAACTAAAATGTGGTTCTTTGAGAAGATAAACAAAATTGATAAACCATTAGCCAGACGCTTCAACAAAAAAAGGGAGAAACTCAAATTAATACAATTAGAAATGAAAAAGGAGAAGTAACAACTGACACTGCAGAAATACAAAGGATCATGAGAGATTACTACAAGCAGCTATATGCCAATAAAATGGACAACCTGGAAGAAATGGACAAATTCTTAGAAAAGCACAACCTTCCGAGACTGAACCAGGAAGAAATAGAAAATATAAACAGACCAATCACAAGCATTGAAATTGAGTCTGTGATGAAAAATCTTCCAACAAACAAAAACCCAGGACTAGATGGCTTCACAGGCGAATTCTATCAAACATTTAGAAAGGAGATAACACCTATCCTTCTCAAACTCTCCCAAAATATAGCAGAGGGAGGAACAGTCCCCAACTCATTCTATGAGGCCACCATCACCCTGATACCCAACCCAGACAAAGATGTCACAAAGAAAGAAAACTACAGGCCAATATCACTGATGAACATAGATGCGAAAATCCTCAACAAAATACTGGCAAACAGAATCCAACAGCACGTTAAAAGGATCATACACAATGAACAAGTGTGGTTTACCCGAGGAATGCAAGGATTCTTCAATGCACGCAAATCAATCAATGTGATACACCATATTAACAAATTGAAGAATAAAAGCCATATGATCATCTCAATAGATGCAGAAAAAGCTTTTGACAAAATTCAACACCCATTTATGATAAAAACCCTCTAGAAAGTAGGCATAGACGGAACTTTCCTCTACATAATAAAGGCCATATATGACAAACCCACAGCCAACATCGTTCTCAATGGTGAAAAACTGAAAGCATTTCCAGTAAGATCAGGACAAGACAAGGTTGCCCACTCTCACCACTCTTATTCAACATAGTTTGGGAAGTTTTAGCCACAGCAATCAGAGAAGAAAAGGAAATAAAAGCAATCCAAATCAGAAAAGAAGAAGTAAAGCTGTCACTGTTTGCAGATGACATGATACTATACATAGAGAATCCTAAAGATGCTACCAGAAAACTACTAGAGCTAATCAATGAATTTGGTACAGTAGCAGGATACAAAGTTAATGCACAGAAATCTCTTGCACTCCTATACACTAATGATGAAAAATCTGAAAGTGAAATTAAGGAAACACTCCCATTTACCATTGCAACAAAAAGAATAAAATACCTAGGAATAAACCTACCTAAGGAGGTAAAAGACCTGTACTCAGAAAACTATAAGACACTGATGAAAGAAATTAAAGATAACACAAACAGATGGAGAGATATACCATGTTCTTGGATTGGAAGAATCAACATTGTGAAAATGACTCTACTACCCAAAGCAATCTACAGATTCAATGCAATCCCTATCAAACTACCACTGGCATTTTTCACAGAACTAGAATAAAAAGTTTACAAATTTTATGGAAACACAAATTACCCCAAATAGCCAAAGCAGTCTTGAGAAAGAAAAACGGAGCTGGAGGAATCAGGCTCCCTGACTTCAGACTATGCTACAAAGCTACAGTAATCAAGACAGTATGGTACTGGCACAAAAACAGAAATATACATCAATGGAACAGGGTAGAAAGCCCAGAAATAAACCCATGCACATATGGTCACCTTATCTTTGATAAAGGAGGCAAGAATATACAATGGAGAAAAGACAGACTCAAAATGGATTAGAGAACTAAATATAAGACCAGACACTATCAAACTCTTAGGGGAAAACATAGAACACTCTATGACATAAACCACAGCAAGATCCTTTTTTGACCCACCTCCAAGAGAAATGGAAATTAAAAACAAAAGTAAACAAATGCGACCTAATGAAACTTCAAAGCTTTTGCACAGCAAAGGAAACCATAAATAAGACAAGAAGACAACCCTCAGAATGGGAGAAAATATTTGCAAATGAAGCAACTGACAAAGGATTAATCTCCAAAATTTACAAGCAGTTCATGCAGCTCAATATCAAGAAAACAAACAACCCAATCCAAAAATGGGCAGAAGACCTAAACAGACATTTCTCCAAAGAAGATATTCGGATTGCCAACAAACACATGAAAGGATACTCAACATCACTTGTGATTAGAGAAATGCAAATCAAAACTACAATGAGGGCTTCCCTGGTGGCGCAGTGGTTGAGAGTCCGCCTGCCGATGCAGGTGACACGGGTTCGTGCCCCGGTCTGGGAAATCCCACATGCCGCGGAGCGGCTGGGCCCGTGAGCCATGGCCGCTAAGCCTGAGCATCCGGAGCCTGTGCTCCGCAATGGGAGAGGCCACAACAGTGAGAGGCCCGCATACCGAAAAAAAAAAAAGAAAAAAACCTCACACCAGTCAGAATGGCCATCATCAAAAAATCTACAAACAATAAATGCTGGAGAGGGTATGTAGAAAATGGAACCCTCTTGCACTGTTGGTGGGAATGTAAATTGATACAGCCACTATGGAGAACAGTATGGAGGTTCCTTTAAAAACTAAAAATAGAACTACCATACGACCCAGCAATCCCACTAGTGGCTATATACCCTGAGAAAACCATAATTTAAAAAGAGACATGTACCACAATGTTCACTGCAGCTCTATTTACAGTAGCCAGGACATGGAAGCAACCTAAGTGTCCATCAACAGATGAATGGATAAAGAAGATGTGGCACATATATACAATGGAATAGTACTCAGCCATAAAAAGATACGAAATTAAGTCATTGTAGTGAGGTGGATGGACCTAGAGTCTCTCATACAGAGTGAAGTTCGTCAGAAAGAGAAAAACAAATCCATATACTAACACATATATATGGAATCTAAAAAAAAAAAAAAAATTGGTCATGAAGAACCTAGGGCCAGGATGGGAATAAACATGCAGACCTACTAGAGAATGGACTTGAGGACACAGGGAGGGGGAATCGTAAGCTGGGACAAAGTGAGAGAGTGGCACGTACGTATATGCACTATCAAATGGAAAACTGATAGCTAGTGGGAAGCAGCCGCATAGCAAAGGGAGATCAGCTCGGTGCTTTGTGATCACCTAGAGGGGTGGGATAGGGAGAGTGTGAGGGAGGGAGCCACAAGAGGGAAGAGATATGGGAATGTATGTATATGTATAGGTGATTCACTTTGTTATAAAGCAGAAACTAACACACCATTGTAAAGCAATTATACTCCAATAAAGACGTTTTAAAAAAAAATGTATGGGTATGATTCCCAAATACACTACTCTAGCTTCAGATATAACATTGGCTAACACTTATTTAGGACTTACTATGTGTCATTCACTGTTCTAAGCACTTAACATATATTCGCTCATTTAATCACTTAACATATATTAGCTCATTTAATCCTCAAAGAAACCTATAAGACTGGTAATATTATCCCCATTGCACAGCTTAGAAAACAAAGGTACAAGAAGGTTAAATAATATGTCCAATCTTTATAAGTGGTGGAATCAGTATTCAAATCCAGGCAACCTATGTACAAAGCTCACATGTTTAACCATTTTATAATATTGTTTACTGAAAAATTCTTGTTTGACATCTCTGGGATACCTCAAACTCAACATATACAAAATTGAGCTCATTATTCCTTAACCAAATCTGCTTCTCTTCCTGAATTCTCTGGACACTAATTAGCCTTGCTTTCTTAGTCTTTTTTACCTTTGATTGTTAATCTATCTCATAAAATCTCTCTATCACCATCCCCTATTCTAGGTTCTTACTGATACCCGTGAATCAGAAGACTAGAAAGGAAAGCTTGCACAAGAATATAAGCCCTATGACATAGATAATTTTTCTTCTTCACTACTATATCCTCCAAGAAGTGTTCTTGAAACACAAGAAATGTTTAATAAATATTTGTGGAATAACTGAATTTAGATCTGAACTTGCTTTTTACTTCTTTTACTTGTCTTTCAGTTGACCCCAGAAGTATCAGCTGGGGGCTTCCCTGGTGGCGCAGTGGTTGGGAGTCCTCCTGCCGATGCAGGGGACGCAGGTTCGTGCCCCGGTCCGGGAGGATCCCGCATGCCGCGGAGCGGCTGCGCCCGTGAGCCATGGCCACTGGGCCTGCGCGTCCGGAGCCTGTGCTCCGCGGCGGGAGGGGCCACGGCGGTGAGAGGCCCGCGTACCGCAAAAAAAAAAAAAAAAAAATCAGCTGGATACCCTCACTATAATACTCAGCACACAGTCCTAGCACTTACCACAATCAGTCAGAATCCCCCACTAAAGGCTGGGATCCTCTAGCCTCTTTCATTCACCATTTAATCCCTAAAACCCAGCACAGTACCCAGCACAATATGTGTTTGTTGAATGAATAAATAAATGGATGCATGAATGATTGCAGATTTCCTCTACTTCTCTGGCTCAAGCAATCTCACTGCTCACCTGAATCACTGCAGTAGCTTTCTAACTGGATGGACTATTCTCAGTATTTCAGCCCCCGCTTCAAGACCACTTTCTGTACATTAGTCAAAATGAGCTTTCTAAAATCAAACCTGATAATGTCCCTGGCCCTATTTAAAACCCCTGAATGGCTCCCTAATGCTCTTAGGATAAAGTCTAAGCTCTCTGATGTATCTTATAAAGCCACTTTTAACCTGGGCCCTGTGTACCTCTATCACCTAATCTACTTTCAATCCCTGTTTACATGCCATTCCCCAGACATACTGAATGTTTCCCGCTCCTGTGAGCAAGTCATGCCCTCTCTTTACTCAGAAATTTTATACTTGCTTTATCCCAGAATACTGACTTCCAACCACCCCTTTCTCTTGATTAAGACATTTCTCCTTTCAGGAAGCCATCCCTGATCACTCAAATCTGGATTAGGTGCACATCCTAAGTGGTTCCCCTGCCATGGAAATCTTCAGCACACAGTGTTTTAACTGTCTATTTACTTCCCCATCTTACCCTCTTGACTGTAAGAGCTGTGGAGACAAGTATTGCATCCATCTAATTCACCACTGCCTTCCACAGCAGGTACTACAGTGCCTGGCATCTGGCAGGTCCTTAGAATATACATATATATATATTCTATATATATATATATATTCTATATATATATATATGAATAAATAATATCCTCTAACTCTTCCCCGTAAGCTCAGAATAGTTTATCAAATGAGTTCATTGTCATGTTAGATAGTATGAGATAGTATGAGAACCTAGACCTTAAAGAAGAAAATAAGGGAGAAATAAGTTTCAGGGGGAGGAAGGGTTGAGTATTAGTTTAAAAGCAAAACATTCTGGATTAAAAATAGAGTCAATCAGGACAAGTGTAAAGGACAAGCTCAGGGGGTCAGTGGCCATGGGATATGGCTCCAGTACCCATAGCAGGACAGGGAAGACTGAAAATTGCTGGGGACTTTAAATTAAGCTTTTCCAGTGAGAGGTGGAAGACTTTGGGAACAGACCTATCTGTCAGTATGGGAGGAAATCCAACACGGAGATCAAAAAAAGGGCAGCAACAGCCCAATAATAGATACATGTTGAATGAATAAATAAATGGATGGATGGATGAATGCTGATTTCCTGATTCTCTGGGTAATGTGCTTAGCTTCTAGGAGGCTGGCAAGAGAGTAACCCAGTCTTCTGATGGAAAAGCTGACCATAACAGTGAAGAAGTCAGAGAAGGCAATGTAGGACAGACAGCGTTAACTTGATTTCTTGCATTCTTTCTCCAGATATACCATAGAGTGTCAAGTAATTTAGAACTGTTATCTCACTAAATCTTATGCGAAATAGGCACTATTATTCACTTTATTTTGCAAATGAGAAAACTGAGGCTCTGAGAAAAAAATAACTTGCTAGTGATGAATGGCATCAAGATTTAAGTATATGTCTGTCTGCCTCCCAAGCCCAAGCTCTGGCTTTCCATGATCTCCTGCCTTGCATCATAATAAGCACCATATACTGGTGCTTACTCCTCTCTGCCAGATTAATTGCATTAATTCTCTCATTTAAGCCCCCATACAACTCTAATTAGATAAAACCTGAGACTTAGAAAGGAAGAGTATTTTGCCTGATGTCAAACAGGCAACAAGAGATGGAGTTGGATTTTAAACCTAGGTCTGCCTGTCTCCAAAGCTCAAATGTTTATCCTTTGCATTGTTATCCCCACTCTTAAAAATTAATCTTTACAAGGAGACAAGTCCTGGATTAGGGCCACACAATTAACAAGGGTTTGTTGGGATAGAGTCTCAGCACTGAGCTAGAAATGAAGGGCTTGAATCTTTCCTGCAGCCAGCCCTGGCCATGACTGATCTTAGTAGCAGCCAGTCTAGTTGGGATGAGCAGTGGGTGAACTGGGAGGAGACGTCCATGAAGAGAAGGGAGGAGGAGTGCCAGGCAATCTGGACAGAGCCGGTCCAGAGGACCCATGGTCCCAGTGATGCAGAGTTGAGAAATACATAGGCTAGATACCCAGCCAAGAATGAATGGCAGCTAATAGAAATAATAAATGGCAAAGGAATGATGTAGAATAAGCAATATAAAATCATCTTAACCACTTAAAGTTTGGTTAGCAAAACTTCTAACTATAAACCAAGACACATTTATACATGTTTCTGTTCATTTTATGTCCTATAACTTGGTCATTCTGCAATGTTGTGATGAGACAGAATTTTCACTGCTATAACCATTTAATACAGAGTATTTTTTTAGGTTATTTGGACACAGATACCATACAACTCATATGAAGAGACTGGGGAATGACCTTTTGTTTAACTCCAGGAAAAAATCCACAATATGAAATGATCTAGAAGAGATCAGCAGTGTGATGATTGTGAAAGGTTTTTTTCTCTCTCTCTCAGCTTGCCTTGTCTTCTCCAATGTTTGTAGTATAACTGGATTACATTAAAAACAATAATGACTGTTAATTAGAAGATTTAAACTAGGCTGCAAATATTTTTTCCTTTCTAATATTCTAATTGCCAAAGAAGAAAGTCTATGTAGAAACTCTGGGGAGAATCTACCAAATAAGAAAGAGCTGTCTCAAAGCAAATGTTCCAAGAGACAGCTAATTCCTTTGTTTGATTGTTTGTTTCATACGTTCATACTGTAGGAGGGAAAAACCAACAGATGATATTTTTATTCTTCTCCTTGTTAATAGTTTGGCAATGTAGTGGGATGGTAAGAGTGATAGATTCACAGTTAGGAATGTGGAGTTGGGTTCTGGGTATACCACTAACTAGCTATGTAACATTGGGCAAATCGCCTCACTTCTGTAGGCTTCTTCTGTCACAGCTGTAAAAATATCCTAATCTCTTTCACTACTGAGATACAGTGATGCTAAACTAATTGATTCTAACAGCTCTAACACGTTGAGTGTTCCAGTATTGAAATCCTGATTGTGAGCGTACCTACACCACAGTAGTAGTTATGGTAGTAATTCATTTAACAGAAATTCCCAACTGGTGACCATTCACCCACTTCCTTCAATACCTAGTCCTTAGCTGTTTCAAAGCAAGAAATAATGCTAGAATGAAAACAGAAGCCAAATTCCCCCACGGAACGCTGAGAGTAGTCCTGTAGCACCTGCTTCTCTATTTTGTTCATTACAAAAAATAAAATAAAATCTCCGTGTCCATCTGGTAGCATTCAAAGGTTGCCAACCTGGCACCATTTGTGGATATTAAATTCACTGACTCTTATCTAAAACAAATTTTATACTTTACGTTCATAGGCTTAGCATGAATGGAATTAGCAGATTTTGCCATAAGTAGTTAGCAACAATTATTTCCAATAAACAAACCACATATTCCATATAACTAATTTTATCCCATGCTCTTCAAAAGAGGTTACAGAAATGACAATTTAAATTTGGGGGAAAAAATAACAATCCTAAAAAAGTGCTTAGTGTTTATTTTTAAATGACTAATAATTTGAAATCTAATATCATATTAAATGACTCATTAGAAAACAGAAAAAACTGGAAATGATTATTCAACTGGATGCACATAAAGATACATTATATACCACCAAATATATAAAATAATAGCCAAATAACTATTTTTAATAAAATGTAACTGTGGCTATAGACACAATCTCAGGAAACTTCATAATTAAAGAAGTAATAAGGAAACAGGAAAACAATGCATATTCATTCCAATAAATATAGTACCACAAGTATGTATAATCAACCTAATGAACTGGTGAAATGGTTCTATAACTATTATCACATGAAAGTTAAATTTTCTGTTTATTCTTAAAACATTGTCAAATATTCATTTGGGCTCTTTTCTTTAATATTCTTCTGGAAAATAAAAGTAAGAAAAATCACTTAATCTTTTGATGCTTTTAATTTGTGTGAAATTCTATAGTGGCTCTGTGTAAGCTAAAGTTCAGATTTCCTATCACAAAATTTATTTCTATCAAATGAAAGAATAATTGTTTTCTTAAAAATTTTATAACATCAATTTCCTAGAACAGGTTCAAATAGCTAAAGATTTTTCTGAAGAGTCCTAAGTGGTTCTTCTCCTTTCCCAAGGAGCTAATTCCATGTTGATGTCCAATCCTGAGTAAAACCAAGACTTTGTGGTGAGAGAGTTACATTATCCTTTGCCCAGAGCTTCACAGCAGACGTTGTTCCTGTATGTGGCACTAAAGATAGTTTTTCCTCAGGAGTAATATCCAGGGTAAACAGAAGACTGAAGATACATGTAAAGTGGGCAAGTTATATATGAATTGCATGGAAGAGACAGTGCATAGTCCGCTCCCCACTCTACCTGCAGTGGTTCATCAAACACAGGACCTCATCTCTGTCTTCCCAGGGAAAGTACTTTCCAAAAGGAAGCTGGATTTGGAGGGCACAGTGGTGGAGAAGACATGGGGTAAGCTCAATTCATATCTACGAATTGTTTAGCATTCTATAAAGAGAATTTATGGCCAATTAAATGTGTGTTATTTAAATGAAAATTATCATATGTCTCCCTAAATAGAAACAGAATACCCGCCATTTATTAAAAGCACTATGTGCCAAGCACTGTGTTATGTGCTTTATATACACTATTTAATGTAAAAGTCAAAAAAACTCTGCAAAGTAAATGTTTTTATCTCCTTCTTAAAGATAAGGATATTGAAGCTGAGAAAGGTTAAATGATTTGCTCAAAGTCACTGGGGATATATAGTAGAACTGGAATCCAAATTTAGGTTTAGCTAATTCAAAAGCAAATGCTCTATTTGCCAATAACAAAATGTCTTATCAAGTCAACAACATATGGCTCAAGACTATCAAAAAATAAAATGGTAAGCATTACTCATTTGTAGGTCCTCTACTTCCATCTTTCAACTCAATTAGGCAGCAAAAATAAAAGGAAAGTTACAAACAGAATGATTAGAAGAAAGGAGGGGAGCTAATATTAAATGAGGAGAGGCCATACTAGCAACTCCTAGGCATATCTCAGAAAAGATATGTCTAAATAATGCACTCAAGCACTAGTTACAATGCCCATTGCTGCAAGAAAGAAAGGAAGAAAGGAAGGAAGGAAAGGAAGGAAAGGAAGGAAGGAAGGAAGGAAGGAAGGAAGGAAGGAAGGAAGGAAG
>NW_021703776.1:69018649-69121770 GCF_005190385.1 Monodon monoceros | reverse complement strand
GAAGGAAGGAAGGAAGGAAGGAAGGAAGGAAGGAAGGAAGGAAGGAAAGGAAGGAAGGAAGGAAGAGAAAGAAAGAAAAAGGAAGGAAGGAAGGAAGGAAAGAAGGAAGGAAGGAAGGAAGGAAGGAAGGAAGGAAGGAGGGAAGGAAGGAAGCCTCTTCCACCAGAGAGCAGCCAGCATAAGCAAAAAGAACTACAATCCTGCAGCCTGTGGAACAAAAACCAGATTCACAGAAAAACAAACAAAATGAAAAGGCAGAGGACTATGTACCAGATGAAGGAACAAGATAAAACCACAGAAATACAACTAAATGCAGTGGAAATAGGCAACCTTCCAGAAAAAGAATTCAGAATAATGATAGTGAAGATGATCCAGGACCTCAGAAAAAGAATGGAGGCAAAGATCAAGAAGATGCAAGAAATATTTAACAAAGACCTAGAAGAATTAAAAACAAACAGCTCGAAGAATTAAAAAACAAACAAACAGAGATGAACAATACAATAACTGAAATGAAAACTACAATAGAAGGAATCAAAAGCAGAATAACTGAGGCAGAAGAAAGGATAAGTGGCCTGGAAGACAAAATGGTGGAATTCACTGCGGTGGAACAGAATAAAGAAAAAAGAATGAAAAGAAATGAAAACAGCCTAAGAGACCTCTGGGACAACATTAAACACACCAACATTCGCATTATAGGGGTCCCAGAAGGAGAAGAGAGAAAGAAAGGTCCTGAGAAAATATTTGAAGAGATGATACTCGAAAACTTCCCTAATATGGAAAAGGAAATAATAACCCAAGTCCAGGAAGCACAGACAGTCCCAGGCAGGATAAACCAAAGGAGAAACACACCGAGACACATAGTAATCAAACTGGAAAAATTAAAGACAAAGAAAAATTATTGAAAGCAACAAGGGAAAAATGACAACATACAAGGGAACTCCCATAAGGTTAACAGCTGATTTCTTGGCAGAAACTCTACAAGCCAGAAGGGAGTGGCATGACATATTTAAAGTGATGAAAAGGAAGAAACTACAACCAAGATTACTCTACCTGGCAAGGATATCATTCAGATTCGACACAGAAACCAAAAGCTTTACAGACAAGCAAAAGCTAAGAGAATTCAGCACCACCAAACCACCTTTACAACAAATGCTAAAGGAACTTCTCTAAGTGAGAAACACAAGAGAAGAAAAGGACCTACAAAAACAAACCCCAAACAATTAAGAAAATGGTCATAGGAACATACATATCGATAATTACCTTCCATGTGAATGGATTAAATGCTCCAACCAAAAGACACAGGCTCACTGAATGGATACAAAAACAAGACCCATATACGTGTGTCTACAAGAGACCCACTTCAGACCTAGAGACACATACAGATTGAAAGACAGGGGATGGAAAAAGATATTCCATGCAAATGGAAATCAAAAGAAAGCTGGAGTAGCAATACTCTTATCAGACAAAATAAGCTTTAAAATAAAGAATGTTACTAGACACAAGGAAGGACACTACATAATGATCAAGGAATCAATCCAAGAAGAAGATATAACAATTACAAATATATGCACCCAACACAGGAGCACCTCAAAACATAAGGCAAACGCCAAGAGCTATAAAAGAGGAAATCGACAGTAACACAATAATAGCGGGAGATTTTAACACCTCACTACCACCAATGGACAGATAATCCAAAATGAAAATTAATAAGGAAACACAGCTTTAAATGACAAAACAGGCCAGTTATATTTAACTGATATTTATAAGACATCCCATCCGAAAACAGCAGATTACACATTCTTCTCAAGTATGCATGGAACATTCTCCAGGACAGATCACATCTTGGGTCACAAATCAAGACTTGGTAAATTTAAGAAAACTGAAATCATATCAAGCATCTTTTCCAACCACAATGCTATGATATTAGAAACAAATTACAGTGGAAAAAAACGTAACAAGCAAACACATGGAGGCTAAACAATACGTTACCAAATAACCAAGAGATCACCAAAGAAATCAAAAAGGAAATCAAAAAATACCTAGAGATAAATGACAATGAAAACACGATGATCCAAAACTGATGGGATGCGGCAAAAGCAGTTCTAAGAGGGAACTGTATAGCAATACAATCCTACCTCAAGAAACAAGAAAAATCTCAAATAAACAATCTAACCTTACACCTAAAGGAACTACAGAAAGGAGAACAAACAAAACCCAAAATTAGCAAAAGGAAAGAAATCATAAAGATCAAATCAGAAATAAATGAAATAGAAACAAAAATATAGCAAACATCAATAAAACTACAATGTGGTTCTCTGAGAAGATAAACAAAATTGATAAACCTTTAGCCAGACTCATCAAGAAAAAAAGGGAGAGGACTCAAATCAATAAAATAAGAAATGAAAAAGGAGAAGTTACAATGGACACTGAAGAATTACAAAGCAACCTAAGAGACAACTACAAGCAACTCTATGCCAATAAAATGGACAACCTGGAAGAAATGAACAAATTCTTAGAAAGGTGTAACCTTCCAAGATTGAACCAGGAAGAAACAGAAAATATGAACAGACCAATCACAAGTAATGAAATTCAAACTGATTAAAAATCTCCCAATAAACAAAAGTCCAAGACCAGATGCCTTCACAGGTGAATTCTATCAAACATTTAGAGAAGAGCTAACACCCATCCTTCTCAAACTCTCCCAAAAAACTGCAAAGGAAGGAACACTCCCAAACTCATTCTACAAGACCATCATCACGCTGATACCAAAGCCCAACAATGATACTACAAAAAAAGAAAATTATAGACCAACATCACTGATGAATATAGATGCAAAAATCCTCAACAAAATACTAGCAAACAGAATCCAACAACACATTAAAAAGGTCATACACCGGGGCTTCCCTGGTGGCGCAGTGGTTCAGAGTCCGCCTGCCAATACAGGGGACACGGGTTCATGCCCTGGTCCGGGAAGACCGCACATGCCGCAGAGCGGCTGGGCCCGTGAGCCATGGCCGCTCACCCTGCGCGTCCAGAGCCTGTGCTCTGCAATGGGAGAGGCCACAACAGTGAGAGGCCCGCGTACCGCAAAAAAAAAAGGTCATACACAATGATCAAGTGGGATTTATCCCAGGGATTCAAGGGTTCTTCAATATATGTAAATCAATCAATGTGATACACCATATTAACAAAATGATGAATAAAAACCATATGATTATCTCAATAGATGCAAAAAAAGCTTTTGACAAAATTCAACACCCATTTATGATAAAAACTCTCCAAGAAAGTGGGCATAGAGAGAACCTACCTCAACATAATAAAGGCCGTATATGACAAACCCACAGCAAACATCATTCTCAATGGTGAAAAACTGAAAGCATTTCCTCTAAGATCAGGAACAAGACAAGGATGTCCGCTCTTGCCACTATTATTCAACATAGTTTTGGAAGTCCTAGCCGTGACAGACAAGAAAAAGAAATAAAAAGGAATACAAACTGGAAAAGCAGTAAAACTGTTACTGTGCACTGATAACATGATACAATACATAGAGAATCCTAAAGATGCCACCAGAAAATTTCAAAACTAATCAATGAATTTGGTAAAGCTGCAGGATACAAAATTAATGCAAACAAATCTCTTGCATTCTTATACACGGACAATGAAAGATCAGAACAAGAAATTAAGGAAACAATCCCATTCACCAAGGCAACAAAAAGAATAAAATACCTAGGAATAAACCTACCTAAGGAGATAAAAGACCTGTACTTAGAAAACTATAAGACACTGATGAAAGAAATCAAAGATGACACAAACAGATGGAGATATACATACCATGTGCTTGGATTGGAAGAATCAATATTGTGAAATGACTATACTACCCAAAGAAATCTACAGATTCAGTGCAATCCCTACCAAATTACCAGTGGCATTTTTTACGGAACTAGAACAAAAACTCTTAAAATTTGTATGGAGAACCAAAAGACCCCGAATAGCCAAAGCAATCTTGAGGGAAAAAAACAGCTGGAGGAATCAGACTCCCTGACTTCAGACTATACTACAAAGCTACAGTAATCAAGACAGTATGGTACTGGCACAAAAACAGAAATATAGATCAATGGAACAGGATAGAAAGCCCAGAGATAAACCCACGCCCATATGGTAACCTTATGTTTGATAAAGGAGGCAAGAATATACAATGGAGAAAAGACAGCCTCTTCAATAAGTGGCGCTGGGAAAACTGGACAGCTACATGTAAAATAATGAAATTAGAACACTCCCTAACACCATACACAAAAATAAATTCAAAATTGATTAGAGACCTAAATGTAAGACCAGATACTGTAAAACTCTTAGAGGAAAACATAGGGAGAACACTCTTTGACATAAATCACAGCAAGATCTTTTTTGATCCACCTCCTAGAGTAATAGAAATAAAAACAAAAATAAACAAATGGGACCCAATGAAACTTCAAAGCTTTTGCACAGCAAAGGAAACCATAAGGACGATAAGACAACCCTCGGAATGGGAGAAAATACTTGCAAATGAATCAATGGACAAAGGATTAATCTCCAAAATATATAAACATCTCATGCAGCTCAATATTTAAAAAAACAAACAACCCAATCAAAAAGTGGGCAGAAGTCCTCAGTAGACATTTCTCCAAAGAAGACAAACAGATGGCCAAGAGGCACATGAAAAGGTACTCAACATCACTAATTAGTAGAGAAATGCAAATCAAAACTACAATGAGGTATCACCTCACACCAGTTAGAATGGGCATCATCAGAAAATCTACAAACAACAAATGCTGGAGAGGGTGTGGAGAAAAGGGAACCCTCTTGCACTGTTGGTGGGAATATAAATTGATACAGCCACTATGGAGAACAGTACAAAGGTTCCTTAAAAAACTAAAAATAGAATTACTATATGACCCAGCAATCCCACTACTGGGCATATACCCAGAAAAAACCATAATTCAAAAAGACACATGGATGTCAATGTTCACTGCAGCACTATTTACAATAGCCAGGTCATGGAAGCAACCTAAATGCCCATTGACAGATGAATGGATAAAGATGTGGTACATATATACAATGGATTATTACTCAGCAATAAAAAGGAATGGAATTGGGTCATTTCTAGAGATGTGAATGGACTTAGAGACTGTCATACAGAGTGAAGTAAGTCAGAAAGAGAAACACAAATATCATGTATTAACACATGTATGTGGCATCTAGAAAAATGGTACAGATGAACCAGTTTGCAAGGCAGAAATAGAGACACAGATGTAGAGAACAAACATATGGACACCAAAGGGGGAAAGCAGGGGGTGGTAGGAAGAACTGGGAGATTGGGATTGACATATATACACTAATATGTATGAAACAGATAATAAGAACTTGCTGTATTAAAAAAATTAAGGTAAAATTCAAAGAAAAAAGAAAGAAAAGTTTGGCATGAATCTCTTTTTGTGTTCCCAAATGACAACATTTTATTCACTGTTGCTTTTTTGAGGTTACAGAACTGAGAAGTCCAGAATTTATCCTCATGGTTTTGTATTTGCATTTCTCAGCATTATGTTAGTGTGTCTTGTGGCAGACAAGATGAGGTGAACAATGCCTACACTGAAAATCCTCTGGGAAACAACAGATAGTATTCAGAGTAAATCTATAAAGTGTATCATCGACATACACACTAAAAGGGTGCTTTTGGATGCTCTGCACAACTTTACTCCTGCATATACAGAAAAAAACAGATCTGTTTTCTCATTTATCTTCACAACCCCCTTTTGAATTAGGAAATAATACCTTACAGTAAGAGAAAGCTAAAGAATACTGGTTACAAAAAATTGAGCCTCATGTATTAGATTCTCTAGTTTTTTATTTTTAGTTGTTTTTTGTTTGCTTGCTTGGTTGGTTTTTTGTTTTGTTTTGTTTTGTTTTGGGGGGGAGTTTGGTTCCTTTCAGTTTGGTTTTGGCTGATTATTCCATCGTCTCAAAAAATGATGTTTCAGGGCTTCCCTTGTGGCACAGTGGTCAAGAATCCGCCTGCCAATGTAAGGGACACGGGTTCAAGCCCTGGTGCAGCAAGATGCCACATACCACAGAGCAACTAAGCCCATGCCCCACAACTACTGAGCCTGCGCTGTAGAGCCCGCAGGCCACAACTACGGAGCCTGCGGTCCTACAGCACATGCTCTGCAACAAGAGAAGCCACTGCAATGAGAAGCCCGCGCACCGCAACAGAGAGGAGCCCCCACTCACCGCAACTAGAGAAAGCCCATGCGCAGCAACGAAGACCCAACACAGCCAAAAATAAAGTAAATAAACTTTTTTAAATGATGTTTCTATACTAAGATTTCTGTTTAAAAATCTTCCGATATCTAGATGAATAATTAAACATGCAACTAGTTATCTGGCTATAATTATTAAACAGTCATTTAAAATTATTTATTCATCAATATTTGTTTCAATACCATATGCAGGCAACACAGGAGATATAAAGAGTAATAAAACTGCACGTGTGCCCTAAAGAAGCTTAGAATCTATTAATATAAAAAAGGACAAGGCATACTTTATAATAATAAAATAATTATCATATAACTTGTGGAATATATGCCATAAGAGGGAAAAAGATCAGTACCAGCTGGGTGATGAGGAATGGCTTAATGGAGATGCAGCATTTGAGTTGGGTCTCGAAAGATGAAAATTATTTGATGTGAACAAAATGAAGAGTGAAAAATAGCAGCATTCAGAAGCATGAAATATTCGCAGAGGCATAAAGTTGGGAAATTTTAAAGCCTGTTTGGGGGATTCTACTTGAACTATATCCAAAATATAAACAGGAAATATTCCCAGGAAAGTAAATTTGGGCTCACATTTGGAGGCTTGCATTGGCTGAATGCATAGACAATCATAAGGAATTCAAAGAGTAGAGTTGTTTGTAAAAGGAATGCAATTAATTCCATTTTTAGACACTAAGGGCACAAAGTCATATGGGCTGAACCTCACCAAAGTAGAAGATAAAATGATTTACTAGGACCAGAGGTGAATTTGATTAGAGAGGAGAATAGAACAGAAGAATTGCTATGAAAATGTCATAATGGCTCTGCAATAGCAAGGGCCCAGCTGAGATTACACAGCATAAATGGATATTGGACCCAACAGCACTATTTTGTCATTTTATCCAACAAAGTTGGAACAGAGAAATGGGTGATGTGAGTAACTTATCATTGATAATGGATATGTCAGAAAGCCAAGACTGCAAAGAATTTTAGGATGCCACAGAAAATACTGAAGAGATACAAGAGGGCCAGCCTGGTTACAAAGGCAAGTGAATACTCTGGATCAATGGCCTGACAGAAGAGTGACAAGCCCACAATATGAGGATCACAAAAGGGAGGAAAAGAAAGAATAGGCATAAGGGAGGAGAAAACACGGTTGTAGCCAGACAGAGGAAGAATCACAGACAAGATACTGGTCACAGAGCATTATTTCATTACGATAGATTTCAAAGTATGTGTATGTCAATACTCAGGACTAAACTGCCAGTTTTTATTTGAAGTGAAAAAAGCAGAAGAAATACTCAGAGAAGATGAAAGGGTTTTCTCAAGGCACAATGGAAGAAACTAGTAGAGGATGAGGAGGGGAGGCAGTAGGGTAGAGCAGTTGTGAAAAGAGCTGAAATGGAAAAAATATATATTCCATAAGAGGCAGATAAGGCCCTGACTGTCACAGAGATGAAGGAAGATGTAAGATCCAAGCAGAGAGCTGCAAAACTGTTTTACTTGGGTTTGGAGACTCGACTAATTCTGGTGGACCAACTGAAATGTGGGTGTATTTGTTTGTTAGGGCTGCTGTAACAAAGTACCACAAACTGGGTGGCTTAAACAACAGAAACTTACTGTCTCAAGGTTCTGGAGGTTAGAAGGTTGAGATGAAGGTATGTTCAGGGTTGGTCCTTTCTGAGGACTGTGAGGGAGAATCTGTTTCATGCCTCTCACCTAGCTTCTGCTGGTTTGTTGGCAATCTTTGGCATTCCTTGGCCTGTAGAAACATCACCCTGATCTCTGCCCTTCATCTTCTTATGGAGTTCTCCCTGTGTGTGTGAGCCTGTGTACAAATTTCTCCATTTTGTAAAAACACCAAGTCATATTTGATCAGGGGCCTGCCCTACTCCAGCTTGATCTTATCTTAATTACATTTGCAACCACATTATTTCCAAATAAGGTCCCATTGGGAGGTACTGGGGTTTTGGGGTTTTTTTTTATAATAGTTGTTCACATAATTCGTTAGATCTTTTTCTTTCTGGTTGCGCCAGGTCTTGGTTGCAGCAGGCGTGCTCCTTGATTGCGGCTCGCAGGCTCCTTAGTTGCAGTTTGCTGGCTCCTTAGTTGTGGCATAAGAACTCTTAGTTTTGGCATGCATGTGGGGTCTAGTTCCCTGACCAAGGATCGAATCCGGGCTCCCTGCATTGGGAGCGTGAAGCCTTAACCACTGTGCCACCAGGGAAGTCCCCTGGGGGATTTTTAAAGCTTCAAAATATGAATTTTGGGGCAATACAAGTCAACCCATGATAGTAGACTTAGCAAAGTATTTGTGGAATTGGAGCTGTGAGATCCAGTCTCCCTAGGGGCTATGTTTGGTCTGGATGTCTTCTCAGTTTCCACTAATGGAGAAGAAACAGGTAAAGGTGAGTTTCTGCGTGTTTGACCTCATGCAGACAAAGCCTTTGGATAACTGGCTACAGTATTTGCTTTTTGTCTGTTTAGACATTCATATATTCATAAACACAACCTGAGTGCATATAACTGTCTGCTAAAATGACTATATACAAGTCATTCAAATGCAAAGTCTGCAAGTGGGAATAATGTAAAGGATGGCAAATTTGTAATATGATAATCCACAAGACGAGCATTACCACATTATCCTGAATTCCCATGGTGCTCTCTCTGTAAAACTAAAGGAAGAGTTCAGCCTCAGGCCACAAGACAATCAATATGAGGTTGATGAACCACAATTAAAACATGTCAAGATCTAAAAGTTATTGAAGACAAATCATCCTTCATTGAAGATGTTTCTCAGAGAGAATAAATGATAGTCCTGGGAGAGCAGAAATCAGTTCTGGAAAGGTCTTAGCCTACTAATCCTTCAGGAAAAGCTGACAACATTCAAAATGCTAAGATTGTCAGCAATCTAGAAAAATACTCACCTTGTATAGCTTTGGTTTTCCAAGGAATCTCTCAAAAGCAAGATCTAAGAATCTAATGATAAGAAAACTTGCCCTTTAGTGTTCAAAAAAATAATAAAAAGGCTACAGTGAAAAATTTATACAAAACGTCATGATCTATGAAACTATTGTTTCAAGTACACATGGAGAATGATATGAAAGATTTTACTTTGATTTTTTATCTCCATCTTTTTAATTATTCCTCATTTTGTGATCTGTGTGATTAATTTGAAAGGTGCTCATTATATATGCAATTTAGCTTTTAGGAAAAGAGTCAAAGCAAAATGAGCATAAAGTACTCTACCCCTTCACTTCTCACCTGGATTACACCCACCTATTCATTTTTAGATCTAAGCTGATTTCCCACTACCACCCTTGCCCCCACTTTAAGTGAGTTTCGTTGAACTTTTCCTTTAAAATAGTAGAGTTCCAACTTGCATATGTATTTGTGAAAATTGTTTAATTCCTGCCTCTCTACACTAAATTCTAAACTTCACCAGACCAGGGATGATGTCCTTCTTGCTCCCACTGTATCCCCAGGCTAAATAGGTATTCCACAAAAGAATAAGATTTGTGAATGAATAAAGACTGTAAGGTAGAAAAACTAAACAGTAAACAATATTTAGTCTAAGCTGCTTAACATAGTTCTGATAACAGAGGGAGGATAATAGCATACCTACTTTATGATACTTTGTACAGATCTACTTTTTCCTACATCTTTCATCATTTTCAGGCCTTCAGTTGCCCCAGGGAATGGAGGAGTCCATACTAGGGCTACTTAGGAGAAGCTTTGGCACCATCATCACTCCCTCACTAGGAACCAAGGATTCCACTCAAACAGCCAACTGCAGAGTTTTCACACAACCCGAAAATGTTGTGATCCCCCACTGGAGGAACAAAAAGGAAGAGGAAATCTCTTTTTCCAGATCTTAGTACCTAAGTGTTTAAAAACAGATGGGATGCCCACTAATTATAGAAGTGACACAGAGACAATGTTCACCAACACCTAGAATAATGGAAAACAAGCTTTGTTCTACTACTTAGAGATATAAAATAGAAAAATAATCTCTTATTAGAGATTCATGTAATTTTTGTCTGGATAAGTTTTCGACTAATGAAATGCCTTTCTCTGTAATTGAAATGAATCATTCATTTCCTACGGAAACATCCTACTTAACATCCTATGCATACATAGTGAATTTCAAAACTTCATTTCCCCTAAAGAGAGTGATTTAATATTTATACACCCGCCCACACACACAGTTTTTTCTTTTCTATATAGTACAGTTTGGAAACTTAGGAAAACATTTTTATATATCATGGTTCTGCTCTAATCACTCTCTAGGTACCAGGAAAACTACTTTTCCAGCTGTGAGGAGAAAAACAAATGTTTAAGGAAAACATCTGGTCTAAAGTGAGCAGTTCATGTTCTACGGAGGCATATAGGACCTTGGTAATGCAAGTACACTACTCTATGGTTATGGAGGGGTGGGATGGAGCAGAAATACTGATCTGGTATGTAAAATGGAACAGTATTAACCAAAGGCCTATAGTAATATTTGCATTCAGATAATGAACAAGTTAGTTGTAATTATAAATGAGTCATATTTGATATAGTACTTGTAATAGTCTCTATGAAATTTTAAAGTATTGTTTATAATGTATATTCCATTTAATTGTCAAAAAGTTTTAGGATAGGTTATAATAAAAACATCATAAGTATACAGGTCATTAAATATGAAAATAAGAGCTATCATAAATCTTGAAAATGAAAGATATTTGCAGAATAATGGTTGAAAAATTAGATAATTACTACAACTTGAACACAATTTGACTTGCGCAGACAATGCAAAAATGGAAACTTAATTGGATGTTCAGTTATTTCACCCCTTATATAAAGCAGATGTTGAATCATAATTCATTGAAGACATTTCTAATAGTAGCTAAGCTAATAAAGTCCAAATACCTACTTCTGAGTGATCTAAGGGATAGAACTGAAAGACCACAGAAAACTGTCATTCAAAAATTGCTTTAAACCAAGGAAAACTCAGTTCCAGGTACACCTTACGCAGAAGTTCATTCAAAAATTGCTTTAAGCCAAGGAAGACTCAGTTCCAGGTACACCTTACTCAGAAGTAAGACATGGAAAATAGATCAAAGTACAACTACTCTGGTTGAAGAAGGAACAGAGGAGGGCTGGGACCCTATCTTTCAGTAATCCCTCTCTACTTTACTCCCCTACCCCATCTCTGGTCAGCTCCAGTGATCAGGTAGACCTCCTCAGAGCACTTTTCAAAACCCACTGCCCTAGAAAAATTGGTTGGCTAACTAGTCCTTCTATCAACTCTCCTTTGACAGGTTCTGAGTAGTCATCAGTTCAAGCTTAGGCTCCATGGTGAGAGTCTAGAGTACAGATGAACTGTGTTGTTGCAAAAAAAAAAAAAAAAAACAAACTTCACATGCAAGATACACATAATAGGGGAGCAGATGTCCCATCGGAAATGGTTATGAACAGGCTGCAAAAGATAACGTGTTTCTAGAGAGCCCGTCCCCGACCCCTTCCTGGAACAAAATAAATCAGAATCAAAGAAGTTTCCCTGGTAGTTCTCATGAGTTTGTGAAGGAGTTTTTAAAAATCTACTTAAAAAAGTAAAATATGCATTTTCCCTAAATTTATAAGACATTTCTTATTATTGCTGAAAATTTAGAAAACTCAGAGAGCACAAAGAAAAAAGTGCTCTATAATCTTACCTTCCCAGAGGAAACCAATGATAACATTTTATTATGTTTCCTTTCTATCTTTTTTGTATGCATTGACACATACTTTGAAAAAAGATTATGCTGAATATGCTTCTTAGAAATCTGTTATTTTTACATACTACATCATAAGTATTTTTGTACTCTATTCAATGTTTTCCCACAGGATCATTTTTCATGGCCTTGTGTTACTTGTATGGTTGAAACAATTTTGCAAATATCCAATAGTTGGCCATGTAGATTGCCTATACGGTTTCTATATTATCAATTGTGTTGCAATGACATCCTTAGGAATACATCTTTTCCTACATTCATGACTATTTTTTTAGAAATAGAATTGCTGAGTCAAACAAACAACAAACCATTTTTAAGTCCTTTGATACCCATAACCAGTTTACCCTCAGACAAAAGTAAACAACAGTTGCCCCCTGGAACTAGAATAGCTCTTCAGAATTGTCCTGAGTTGGGTTGAGATGCTTAGGACTTTATGCATCCACACTGATCAACCATTGGATGTGGACCATGTAAGGAAGGAATGTTACTTTGGATGAGGCCTTCTTCTGCTAAGGCAATCCTCGAATCCCTGCAGATAAGACAGCCCCAGAAACTGAAACAACAATGCTTCATTGAAGGAGGATCTGAGCCTTGCCTAATGTCCCCCCACACTGACATCACCAGTACTGTATGAGAGTGCCTGGTTCACCTCACTTTGATGCCACATGCTATCAGTAGTTATTTCATCTTTGTTGTTTGAAAGGTGAATAACGGTATCTTGTTTGTTGGCGATTTTAAAATTTTTTATGAATTGCCAATTTATGGTATTTGCCCATTTTTCTATACGGGTGATTTGCCAAGGGGGAGGTTGATTTGTTCTTTTTTAAAAAGCTCTTTGTATACTAAGAATACTAAACCTCCCATAAGCAATGCAAATATTCTTTCTCAGTCTGCAATATTTATATTCGATTTTTAATGGTATTTGACAACAGAAGCTTTTAGTTTATATGGTCAAATATTTTTATCTTTTTTCTTTATGATTTCTGACTTGAGAGTTATGCTTAGAAAGATCTTCTCCACCCCAAGATTATATCAGTATTCATCTGTATTTTTTAACAATTATGTATATACATATATATACTATATATGTATATAAATATATAATGTTTAATTTATCTGGAAATTCTTGGCGTATACATATATAAGGTAAGGAAATTATCTTTTCCCAAATAGTCAACTGTCCCAACATCATTTATTCAATAATCTATCTTTTCTTTGATGTTTTGAAATGCCATTTTTATCATGTTCTAATTTCTGAATATAATAATATCCAATGGATTTTTAATCACTGGAAAATGATTCTTGAAAAAATGCTCTGCGACACTGCGTAGGATAGTGCTGTATATAAACATTTTAGTCAACGTTTCCTACCATTTCTCAAAAAAGAATAGTTTGATATAAGGAAATTAAACTAAATATTAATAGAAACATAATTTTCAAGTTTGAATGATGACTTTTAATTATGTCAGCAACTGTTTTACCTATAAAATGCTAATATTATTTAGAATCCTTGTACACCACTTGGGCACATTTTGTTTTAACAGCTGAGATCATTCTCTATTACTCTGACCCATGAGATTAAATCCTATTAAAAGTAATTCACATTAGCATCATTAAGAAGATAATCCTATTTGGCCTACATACAGTTCATTTCTTTCTTTTTTTTTTTTTTAATAACAATGCAACTTAGCTGTGCGTTTCTTTTCACTAAAAATGAAACAGAAAGATAAAGGTGCTAATCTAGAAAATACTGTCTCTATCACTCTCACTGCTTTTACATCAAGCATTCAAAAGTGTGGTTTTCATTGCAGCCTATCTGTATACAATAAATTAGATAATAAAATGGAAGCAAGACATCATTTAAAAAAACAATTTAGCTACTGAAATTCTATCCCGTGAAGATAGTCACACTCTGCCTTTTACCTAAATGATGATGCTCAGTCTTCTTATATATTGAATGCTTCAGTTGCGGGGGAAGAACTCTGACCTCATGCCTTGGGTCACCTGGAGGAGTCTGAGAAGTGTCACCAATCTCTCACATGTCTCATGGTTCCTCAGTGAAACGAAAAATTATTCTGGCCCACTCTACTAAAATATTAACTCTGCAGTTGGTTCAATATTAGCGCTCTTTACCCAAATAAAATGTAATTCCCAGTGCAATAAATTCTTGAAATGAAATTTAAAAGATGCTTCAGATATGCTTGCTTAGTACTTTTACTCCTGTGAAAATGTGTGGGATAATCAAGTCCATATTTCCATGTACATTATACCAGCTCCTGTCTACATTATTGCATGCTAAGAATACATAACTAAAATCATATGGAAATCTCCACAAATGATACGGTGGTTATCTGGTGGGAGGGGTGCAGGAATGAAGAGGAGAAAATTTGACCAATTACTTCCAAATAAACTGAAATGTCTTTATTTGCCTCACAGACAGAAGTGTGGTGCTGGTAAAGGCACAAGATGAGACGTCAGCTCTGAACTCAGGCATCTTCTTTCCCATTCCCCGCCCTCCCAAGCAGCCCAAAATTCACCCCCACAAAATACACTTGCTTCCTCTACTGTTGTATCAAAGGAAGAAGCTTTCTCCTGCAAAAACCTGTCCTTCCTGTGTGCTCTACACGGTGCCTCGGCAAGGGACTTACTCCAATATTTATTCTCTTCCTCCTCACCCTTCTCTTTTCATGAGCTTCCTGCTTTTGGCCTATAATACTCATGCCCTCACTACTTCTAATTGATCACGTATTATTTCTCTCCTTCAAGCTTCTGCATTGACTCATTTTCTCACCAACTTTTTCTTCAATTCACTAAAATCTGTCTTCTGTCTTTAGCACACCACTGAAACTGTTCTTGCTAAAGATCTAAATACCAAGTCCAATATATTATTTTCAGCCCTTGTATTATCTGTTCTCTTTGTTACATTAAACACTGGTAACTACGTGTTTCCTAACATTTTCTCCAACCTCTCTATAAGGACTCTCACCCCTAATTCTTTGGCTTTGCTCACTGCTCAGCTGCTTGGATGATTCCTCTTCTTCTACCTGCCCTTCATACTGTAATGTACTGAGGTTTTTGTACCAGGCACTATTTTCTCCTACACACATTCCTGCCATCTATTCCATGATGTCAAGCAGCTGTACACTTATGAATCCTGAATCTCAATATCGAATCCAAATCTATCTCCTAAGCCTTAGACTACCAAATAGCTCCACAAGAGAGTTGATTACCTGCCCATTTGAGTCTACATGAAGATGTAACAAACTATGCAGTTTTAACTCCATAAGGTATAGAATTCGAAGTATAGGCACCCAATTCATGTCATTAAATTCATAATGCTAACGTGTGTCTCGCTATAACTGGAAAAAATGCTTCTCCTACTCTGAAGAAGAGATTTTTTTTTTTTTACTCTGCCTAACACCACACAATTACTTTGACTTAAGGGAAACAGAACATAAATAAATGGTGATGTGAGATAATACATAAAATTTAATAATTGAATAATTCCAGATGCATTAGGTAGGAGCTCTCATTTGCATATTTTTCCAATTGCTATTTTCAGCTTTCTTAAATTGGTAGGGTCACCTACCCTACGCTTGATAATAATACACTATGTTTTTAATGTATATGAGTATAAATGTTTGAATTAGTTAAAATGTCACCAAAAGACCAGATTCTGTCTTGTAGATAACAGGGCTTGAGATGACTTCATTATCTAAAAATAACCAAACACAGTAGAGTTTACTGCAACAGAAATTGATACACAATTCTCCATAAATGTATTGTACAGAAGCCTTAGATGTTGATCATGCCTTCTTGGTATAAATGAAGGCTGAAAGTATCCTTGGAAAACATAAATAAAATCATATCACTCTCCTGCTCAAAACCCTCACTGAGAATAGAATCCAAAGCCCTTGTAACAGCCTACAAGGCTCTACACAATCTGCACCACTCCCTCCCATCATCCCATGCCACCTCCAGCGTCTCATCTCCTACCATTCCTTCCCTAAATCTGTGTTCCAGCCTAACTGACTTCTTTGCTGTTCCTGCAACAGACCATGGACATGCTCTCCTAAGGGCTTTGGCTCTGCCTAGAATGTTCTTTCCCCAGATATAGGTAAATCTTCTCTACTTCCTACATCTTTCTGCAAACCAAGGTGCAAATCCCAGCACCACCCACCACCATTTCTATGACTCTACCATGTTTACCTATCCCTTCTTCTATCCCAGTCTCTTTTTCTGTAGATATGAAATAATACCACATACCTGGGCCTTTGTTCTTATGGTTCTCTTTGCTCAATAACCATTACACCCAGATTTCTGCTTAGGTCTACCTCATTTCCTTCAGAACTCTGCTTACATTTTTTTCTTTATCAGAAACCTTCTTTGGTCATCCCATATAAAACAGCATACACATAACCCCCTTTGTCTTCCATCTCACTTTACTCTGCTTTATTTCTCTTCAGAGCACTTTTTAACCACCTCCCATATTGTCTACTTACTCATTTGCTTATGGTCTGTCATCCCTCACTAAAACAAAAAGTTCCTTTTTGATACTTTCATCTGTTTTGTTCATTGTTGTAACCCAGCATCTAGAATTGTGTCTGGCAAATACTCAGAGGTTAACAAATACGTATTTGTTGAACAAGTTAAAGAATGAAAGAACATGCATTTCACTCAAGGTGAATTCATTCTGTAAATTAATCAGAGGGATTATTTCTGAAATACTACATGGCTTTCAATATGACCCAAGTTTCTCCTATATTACACAATATATATATATGGAGAATGGTAGCCTTTACTTCAGCATGACTCACACTGTGTATGCTCACAAGATAAACTAGGGATGTAGCAAAATAAACACCAATCTAGATAATGCTGGCCCTCAGAGTAATTACAGAGTAGTTCAGAAATAATACATTTTAATCATCTACAATAATGAAATTATCTAACAACCTTCTGAAACCTCTACTCCATCTGTGTGTGTGAATGGTTTGGGGCATTAAATCCAAACTGAAGGATATCTGATGATTATAAAAGCCAATGCAGGGATCTGCATTTATCGGCTCAAGAACTAAAACGATCATAGTTCCCATGCTAAGACCAGTTTTATTTCTTGTCAGCAGGTCTATTCATTGTTTTCTATGAAGAAGCATTAAGGGATTACATATCTTTAAGTAACAGACTCGTTTTAATGAACTCTTTTCCATATTTAAAATGGCCCTACTACATATGTCTGCATCAAAGAGCCAAAGGAATTTAATCATCTCCAAGATTACATGCAAATGCAAATTTTTATGTTGGGGATTCTGTTTTATATTGGAAATATATCCTTCCTTGAGACCATTTTTCTCTGGAAATCATTCCTTGGCGAAAACAATATGAATTCCCTAGCTGCTTTCTCAAGCAGTAAATATATAAAGTTCAAATTAAATAGTGTAAAAAAAGACCAACTTTATTAGATTATTAAAATAGATAACCTGAAAAATAGATTTTCTGGTAAAATGCTAAAAATATTTTATATTAACTAAATCTATTAACTAACATATATTAAATTTTTGTCAGGTTATTTTTTTCTATTCAGTGTAACTATGGGTATATCTCATTTTATTGCACTTCACAGAGAGTGCATTTTTTTTTTTTACAAATTGAAGCTTTGTGGTAACCCTGCCTGGAGCAATCTATTGGCACCATTTTTCCAACAGCATTTGCTCATTTCATGTCTCTGTGTCACATTTTGGTAACTCTCAGGATATTTCAAACTTTTTCATATTAATATATTTGTTTTGGTGATCTGTGATCAGTGATTTTTGATGTTACTATTGTAATCGTTTTCGGGCACCACAAATCACACCCATATAAGACAGTGAACTTAACTGATAAAACGTTGTGTTCTGACTGCTCCATTGACAGGCTAATCCCATCTCTTTCCTTCTCCTCAGGCCTCCCTATTCCCTGAGACACGATAATATTGAAATTAGGCCAGTTAATAACCCTACAATGGCCTCTAAGTGTTCAAATGAAAGGAAGAGTCAACCAATGTGACAAACTTCATTGTTGTCTTATTTAAGAAATCACCACAGCCATGCCAACCTTCAGCCGCCACTGCCCTGATCAGTCAGGAACTAGCAATAAAAAGGCAAGACCCTCCACCAGCAAAAAGATTACCACTCACTGAAGGCTCAGATTTTGGTTAGCAATTTTTAGCAAGAAAGTATTTTTTAATTAAGGAATGTACATTTTTTGACATAATGCTATTGCACATGTAATAGACTACAGTGTAGTGTAAACATAACCTTTATATGCACTGGGAAATCAAAAAATTCATGTGAATCCCTTTATTGTGATATTCACTTTATTGCAGTGGTCTAGAACCTTAGTATCTCCAAGGTATGCCTGTATTCAAAATCTTTATAATATATTGCAAGATTCTAAAGGAGTAAATTAGGATTGGGTATTTTACAATAGGCTTAGTCTGTAAAGAAAATATAGGAAAGAAAACTGATTTTCATATTCACATAAAATAGAGCAATATAGTACAATTGCAACTCTACACTATATTAATATATATAATATGTTTCCAAACTGCTATGTCTGTATGTAAAGTTGGCTTTCACAATATGAAGCCACTGTCAAACAAATCACTTTTATGCTGAAGATGGTGTAAAGAAAATAAATCAAGCCCAAATCAAATGAAACTCTATTCCATTCTTTCCCTCCAGGAATATCAGAATTCATTTAACTATCCATTTGTCCTAATGAAATCTTCTGCTGTACTCATAATGCAGGTGAGCTGAGCAGCATCCCCAATTTGATCTGCTCTCACAAACCAGAACAAACTGCCAGAGTGGTGAAACAGAAAGCACTGCAGATCTGGTTACACCCTGGCTCCTCAGCCAACTATATGGTTTGATTCTGTTTCCTCATGTGGAACATGTAGGAAATAAACCAGAGGGCTTCTAAGGGTAAAGAAGAGAGAGAGTTTGTTTCTTCAATGATTGCAGCAATAACGTTTCTCTAAAAGTACAGAGGAGAATTTTAGAGCTATTGAGATCTAGAGATTGTTAAAGTGGGAGATTTGATGCTGTTATCCACTCCCTGCTTCCAGAACTTTTATCAAAGTTTTTGTTATAAAATCTGATGATGTCATACCTCTGGTTAAAAGTTTTTGCTTCTCCCCTTGCTTAATGGCTGATCTGGACATCCTTATACTTAGCACTAGAGACAAAGATCCATGCAATTTGGTCCACTGAACCACTGGTGCCCCATTCCCTGCCATGCCTTTCATTCTTTTCATACATCCCAGGAAACGATATCCTAAAAAGTTCTACACATCTGTACATATGGTTCCTCCACCTTCAGTGTCCTTATTCCCTTTTTCCCTTGGCAAACTCCCACCTAGAGGGATGGTCCCCATTGAGTACTTTCAACTATTTATTGGTATTTCTATCACAACCTTTATTACACTGTACTGTAATTTCCCTTTTAAAGTCTGTCTTACTCACTAAACCATTTCTTTTTGTGGGAAAGAGATCATGTCTTACTTATCTTTGTGTTGCAAGTGCCCAGTACCATGCCTAGCATGTAATGAGTGTTCTACAAGTATGTGCTTTATATGGAACTGTATAGATTTAGGCAATGAATAATAACTGCTATGAGCTAGCTCAGTTGCTGCCTGATGTTAATACAGTGACCTAAAAGCTACAAAAATATCCCCAGCATACATAACATTCCTCTTCATAATAAGTATAAGGGTGAAAGGTTTCCTCAGTCAGAAAAAAATTAGCACATCCTTCACTATGCATTTTTTTAAAAGAGCAAAGAGTAGCTATCAACAGAAATTTATTCATAAACACCTGTGTTTGTTCCAAATGGATGAAACAAATTTACAGAGCATGCTGAGTTATGAGAAATTTGGAAAGTTTGAGAGGTCAGTTTTCCCCACAAAAAATCTGCCTCAGGACATCCTTTGTCACTTGCAAGCTCCTTTGAGCCTCACCATTTGCTTGCATATGAGGTTAAAATATAACTGAAAAGGCTCTCTCTGCAGAGTTAATAAACTCAAGTAAAGACTGGCTGGTGATTAGGGAAAAAATGACTATAAATCTGGTGTGTTTAAATTTATTGACACATACTGTTAATTATTGCAGTAGTAGGAGCAGCACCAAACTATTTTGGGAAGAGCATCCTATAAGCAAAAAGTTCTTGTTCTGAAATGGTTCTGCAAAATCAAAATATATGATTTTTAGAGAGCCCAGAAATAAATCAATGCATCTACAGTCAACTAATCTTCATCAAGGTGCCAAAATGAGGAAAGAACTGTCTCTCCAATCAATGGTGTTGGGCAAACTTGATATCCCCATGCAGAAGAATGATATTGGACACTTATCTCACACCATATCAAAAAATAAATGCAAAATTTAATAAAGACCTAAACCTAAGACCTAAAACTGTAAAACTACTAGAAGAAAACATAGACAAAAAGCTTACTGATGTTGGTTTAGGCAATGATTTTTTGAATATGACACCAAAAGCACAGGCAACAAAAGCAAAAGTAGACAAATGATATTGCATCAAACTAAAAAGCTTCTGCAGCTCTCAGCCTTAGCACCATCTTCTTAGAAACCTTTGCATCATGAGAGCCAAGTGGAGGGAGAAGCAAATGCACAGGCTGAAGTGCAAAAGAAGAAAGATGAGGCAGAGCTCCAAAGTAAACTGCTAGCCTACGCACCTATGGAAGAGACAGGAGCAACAATATGGAAAGCTGGAGGCCAGGGACACAGGTAGAAATTGCTGGACTGGATGCTACTATCTAGAATTGAATCTAGCACATCCATTGCCATCTGATCCTTGTGACCGACCACCTCTGAAAGACCTACCTTGCTTATACCAAAACAGTCCCTTTTGGTCCTTTGCTCTGGACTTGGTGACATTCTGGGCTATTTCTGTTCTCAGTTGTGGCTGACTATAACATGTGTACAATAAATCATCTCTTCTGCTGCCTTAGCTGAAGAATAAATAAATAAATAAGCTTCTCCACAGCAAAGGAAAAAATCAACAGATTGAAAAGTCAACCTATAGAAGAAAATATTTGTAAACCATATATCTGATAATGGATTAATATCCCAAATATGTAAGGAATTCATCCAACCCAACAGCAAAAATCAAATAACCCAATTTAAAATGGCAAAAGGCCTGAACAGATATCTCTCAAAAAAGACATACAAATGGCCAACAGATTTATGAAAAGGTGCTCAACTTCACTAATCATCAGGGAAATGCAAACCAAAACCACAATGAAATATTACTTCATACCTGTTAGAATGGCTATTATCAGAAAGATGAAAGATATGTATTGGCAAAGATGCAGAGAAAAGTAACCCTTGTATGCTGTTACTGAGAATGTAAGCTGGTATAGCCATTATGGAAAACAGTGTGAAGGTTCCTCAAAAAATTAAAAATAGTACTAACTTATGATCCAGAAATCCTACTTCTGGCTATATATCCAAAAACAAAAAAAAGAAAGAAAGAAAGAAATCAATCAGTATCTCAAAGAGGTATCTGCACTCCCATGTTAATTTCAGCATTATTCACAATAGCCAAGACATGGAAACAACCTGTCTGTGAATAGATAAATGGAAAAAGAAAATGTGATATGTACATACAATGGAATATCATTCAGCCTTTAAAAAGAAGGAAATCCCACTATTTGCAGTGACACAGATGAGCCTGTAGGACATTATGCTAAGTGAAATCAGCCAGATGCAGAAAGACAAATATTGCATAATCTCAATTATATGTGGAATCGAAAATAGTCAACCTCATGGAAGAAGAGAATAGAATGGTGGCTACCAGGAGCTGGGGAAAGGGGAAAATGGAGAGACGTTGGTTAAGGAGTACAAAATTTCAGTTATGTAGGATGAATAAATTCTGGAGATTTAATGCACAACAATGTGACTACAATTAACAATACTTTACTGTATACTTGAAATTTGCTAAGATGATAGATTTAAAGTGTTCTCATCTCACACACACAGTAAAGAAAATGGTAATTATCTGAGGTGACAGATATGTTAATGATCTTGATTGTGGTGGTAATTTCACAGCATATACATTATGTATATCAAATCATAATTGTATACCTCAAATATATACAATTTTTAATTTTCAAATATATCTCAATAAAAAAATCAAAATGAATTCTATATCATTTTTTTGGTCACTTCCTAAACAAAGACAGGAGAATTATGTATATTATAAAAGTCAGCATTTTACAGTCTTTTCAATATCTGAATCAATTCAATCTGCTAAAAATAAAAGAAAATGTTTTCCTATAAAAACTCCTATATGGACTGCACGTGTTACAATGAACATAATATAATGTCTATCTAATAACTTACATTTATTGAACACATACCATGTGCCAGGCCTAAATTGCTTGTCATGTGATAACTCAATCAACATAACAATCTTCTAGGTAGGAAGTATGATTTTAATTTTTCACTTGAGGAGACTGAAGCACAGAGAGACTACATAATTTTTCATATCACCTGACTTGTTAGGGTCAGAGCTACATTACAAATCCAGAACCAACACTTGTAATCGTATCACCCCATTCTTCAACACTGGACTACACTAACTTCTATACAAGAGCAATTTTAAAAAGTAAATAACTTTAATTGGTGATTTTTTTCCTGATAATAAAAATGAATCATGTTCATTGGAGAACATTTTTGTAATCAAAAATATAATAAAATCATATTTTAAAAGAAAGTAACCCAAAGAGGTTGAAATAGTACAAATTGTACCAGTGTGGCAATAGAATTAACTGTGGAATTTTAGGACCCACAGAAAGAGAGCAGCAGACCTCATTATTAGTTTGAGTCATACTCCATTCTACAGATGACACTCTTCTTGATAAGAAAGTAGCCACGACCTCAGTATCATGAGATATTTTATACATAGGTCCAGCTCCAACACCAAAAAATAGGGCATCAGTGGTCAGAAACATCTCTCTATAGTTACTGTTCTTTACTATGATTCACAAGAGTATAAAAGCTTGATATAATGGAAGGCATTTTTGTGTCAGCAAAGCATGTAATGACTTTTTCTGGTAGGTTCCTCAATTGCTTCATTTTGTTTAAGAAAAACATAGAAGGAATTAGAGTAGCCTCAAGAATGCTCAAAGTTTTTCCTTTATTTTTAAAGAAGATGCATTTTTTTATTTTACATGATATAACTTGGATAGCATGAATATAAAAATTGCTAATGCTAAGACTAGGAAAAAGATACTAGAATTATTCTTATTACATTTTTATCTTTTTTCATTCAGATATATTGTGTATCAAATCACATAGAAATTTCTAAACTTTTCCTACGAGTTCTTAGTATGTTGGTCTTACATGAAATATGGATCTACCCTGAATGCTAGAAGGTCTCCATGAAGCACTAGAAAATTAAAGGAGGGAGCAAAACTTTAAATTTTTGGAATACTTCATATTCACCATATAGTTACATAATAATATCAACTGGGTGTTTGTAGTGACCTCAACAACTTAGGTAAGTATCTTGTGAAAAATAATTATAGAAGATATATGTATGTATTACGTGTTTCGAAATACTAACATAGAAAGTTATAGATATATATTCATCCGTCTAACAATACAATGTTGAAGGCAATAACAGCCAGCCTATTAACATCTAGCAAGTAGTAGGTGCAAAATAAATATTACTCAAAGTAGATTTTCCAAAAATGGCACTTTCATTATTCTTTATCACAAAGATTAAAATGAAACACAGAAATTGGCATGTGTGATATTGTCAATAATCTGAAATAGATTAGAATTGACTGAATAAAACTAAAATGACATGAGGTAAAGCATCTCTGTTTCTAAACTAAATTAGGATGAAATCTACATCTAAATCTACTTAATGCAGCCTAGGCTAGAAATGAAATAGTGGACATGAAGTGATAAATCATGTCAGTATTTTCTAGGCCTTAGCTTTTTATTTATTTTTTTTCAAGATTTATTTTATTTATTTTTATTTTTGGCTGCATTGGGTCTTCATTGCTGCATGCGGGCTTTTCTCTGGTTGCAGCGAGCAGGGGCTGCTCTTCGTTGCAGTGCATGGGCTTCTCATTGCGGTGGGTTCTCTTGTGGAATACGGGCTCTAGGCATGCGGGCTTCAGTAGTTGTGGCACACAGGCTCAGTAGTTGTGGCCCACGGGCTCTAGAATGCAGGCTCAGTAGTTGTGGCGCACGGGCCTAGTTGCTCCGCGGCATGTGGAATCTTCCTGGACCAGGGATCGAACCCGTGTCCCCTGCATTGTCAGATGGATTCTTAACCACTGCGCCACCAGGGAAGCCCTAGGCCTTAGCTTTTTAAAAAACAAAGTTCAAGTAGACCATCTGATCAGAGTCAAAGTAGACTGAAAATCAAGTGTGATGGATTTCAGCCATTAGTCATGATTAGAGCTATTAGAACAGTTAACAGAGGAAAACTTTTAGATACCAAAAAAAAAAATCCCATAAGATTGTTGGTATCTTTTGATTTATCTGAAATCAATGCAGTAATAAGCTTCATCAATTATGTTGTTTTGCCAAAATAATTAATTGCAAAATGTGTCTCATCTTCAGAGAGCCTGCCATTTAACTTTCTTTATCAATCTTACCACATGCATGATGGAGAATTTAATTCTAGATGTATTCAAAAATAGTTATATAGAAATAAGTATTTTTATAAATTTCTACCTTCATCTTTGTATATGCTATAAACTGATGCCAAAATATCACAGATTGTATGTTATTTCTGAGCCTTTCCTGCTTATGTTCTCTGGAGTTCATGTAAAAGAAGCTCTTAATCTTTTAGGAATCATGGATCTTTTTAGAATATGATGATACCTATGATGTTTCCCTTTTTAAAAAAATGTACATATTCACAGTTTGCATCCAATTTCAGATCATCTATGGATACAGGTTAAGAACTTGTGGTCTATAATAAATACTTGATTTTTCCGGAGGGGATGTATGAAATGTGTTGGACTTCTCAAAAGAAAAATGGATCAGTGAGCTTACTGAATGGAATCTTAGAATATTTTGGGGGGTGATTACATACAGCATTGGAAGTGGAATTTATCCATTTATTGAGAAACATATCTCATTTCCATAGATGAATGCTTTTATATCAACAAAAGGGCCTCCACTGGCTTATTCATCTCTTTGGTGAGATGTCTTCTCCAGGGTTTTCATCATTGTCAATTCAAGTGCCTTGGTGCTGCCAGCACAAGTAAAATGGTTCTTCTCCCCCATTCATTCATTTATTAAACAGATATTTATTGAGTACCTGTTACATGCTAGGATCCTCCTAGAACTTTCTTTGTGTCTATATCCTCCTAGGCTTTGAGGATATAGACACAAACAAAAAAATACAAGGTTCCCACTCTCATGGAGCTTGCTTTCTAGTTGAAAGCAAGAGGAATAATAAACAAGTGAACAAATAACCAAGATAATTTCAGATAATGATAGGTTCATGATGACCATAAATGAAGGTCATGTGATGAGTCACCGAGGTGAGGGGAAAGACTCTAGAATGTGATATTGATCTGAAATCTCAAAGGATGAGATTTAGCCAACAGTGGAAGAGAGTACCTAGCAAAGGGACCGTCAAGTAAAGGGCCCTGAGATGAGAGTGTGCTTGGCTTATTCAAGAAACATAAATACGATCAGTATGGCTAGAGGATTCTAAGGGTGAGATGAAGTCAGGTGGATGGGTGGAGTGCAGATCCTGTAGGACCTTGCATATTATTAAAAGGATTCTGGATTTTATTCTAAATATGATGAGAAGCCATTAAAGAGTTTTAAGCAGAGAAGTGACTAGCATAACCAGATTTATATTTTGTAAAGATGATTTTGTCTGATATGACCTTAGACCCAAATGTAGCCACAATAGAAAATGCAGTATTCAGGGCAGATAAATGAAAATTTCCACTACTGATACCAAGCAAAGCAAGTTACAGACTGTAAGTAAGAAGTTACCTTATGACTAACAACACATATATTTTAAGATTTGCTATTAACCATTTATTTATAATAATGTGAGACTTCAAAAATCTCTGGTTCTATCTGTACCTTACTGAAAGATCTAACCTTCCATTTGTCCAATAACTAATTATTGAATAACTTCTGTATCCAGGTATTGTTCTGCCTAGTGCTTTTCAAACTATCTGTGGAGAAGGACCAGTTTTTTCATTGTTGACTAATATTTTTATAAAATACATAAAAATAAGTTATTAAAAATAATTTTAAAAGATAAAACAAGCTTAATTTATTATCAGATTTAACAAACATAAAATTACATTTCAATAGATGTAATCAGAAGAAACATAACCAAAGCAGAGAAAAAGAATTGCAAAACTAAGCAAGTTTAAAAGTGTGTGCACAGGTGATTAATATAATTTCTAACACATTTGTAATTTTTTGTCATTCCACAATAGTAACTAAAGAGTATGTGAGGAAATAGTGACTTCCCACATTAAATACCTATTCACACACTTCAAACACCAAGATATCAATATTTAAAGTTTTTAGTGCAATAAATGAGCTTTCTTCTTGCTTGTCAAATTATCTAATCAAGAGAGCAGTTACTCAGAGTTATCTGAAACACTGTCTCCCAGGCTGCAGTTCTCATTTTGCCCCAAATAAAACTTTACTCACAGCTCTCACAGTTGTGCACACATATTTTTTTAAGTCAACAGTTATGGCGACCACGAATAAGGGACCCAGATTGGACTTCTCTCCTTCACCTGAACTCTGCAAGGAACCAGAGCCTTGGTACCAGCAGAGGCTGCTTGCACCCATCCGCCTCCTCGGAGAGTCCAGATGAATCTGGACAATTCCACATGAGAATAGGCACCATGAAGATATATGAAGCAGACTGTGTGAGTTTCTGTGCCCTTAAGTGATCCATATTTGTTGTTTTCTTTTCGTTTTGCAACTTCGGTTAAATGAATAAGTATTGTTTCACAGTGACCTATGATCCTGTTGTGTTTTTAAAACTTTTTGATATTTTTAACGAACTTCTCAAAATCTAACTAAATTTGTTTTGGAAATTTATCTGAAATCCCTAATGTCTCATATGTCTTGATATAATGTCATAATTCCAGTTATTCTAAAATGCTGTATGTCACAGAAATATCCAAGTTTCCTACTAATTGCATTATACTCAAATCTTTAACCATGCTATTTTAAGTTTTGTCCGAGGCTTTTACAAAATGAAGATTTTCAAGAAGACTCATAAAAAGAACTTTTTAAACAAACACAAGTTTCTGATGGCCTTTAGATAATACCACTGAACTATGTAACAAATGACGGAAAACCTGATTACTTTATCCAAATCAACAGGAATCAATTACATGGGACTGAATGAACTGATGAATATGATTTATAACCTTATGACTTTGGGAAATATACTAGCTTTAATCTTTGTTTTTCAGAAAAACCTTTTCTCTTATGCTATGACTTACAAGTTGCTAAAGTATACACTTGTAAACAAAGATAAAACATTTATCTTTTTCGCTCTACCTGATCCTACCAGAATTTGGCTTCTCCAAGTGGCTCTCCTATGGACTTGATGGTTTACTGCAACTAGATTACAACTAGTTATACTAATTGTTTTAATTTGTTCTTTGTTTCCAAATTGTTTATGATTGTGTCTCCCTGCTGCATTATGACTTTGCCAATATTACTAGCTGCATTACTTATCCTGTCTATTTCATAAGATTGTTGTCTCTTATAGCACTCAGTGATAGTAACCAGGCTACTAGCCTACTGAATTCTTAGGTCTCTATGATGAGAAAAGCAGTGCTACAAAACCGCGTGGTCCTTGACATCCTTACAGCATCTCAGGGAGGTACCTGTGCCACAATTCAAACTGAATGCTGTGTTTTCATATCTGATGAATCCTCTGATATAACACGTTTAATTAACCATATGAAAAATCAGATTTTTGCCTTAAGTGACCCACTTCCAAGTCTTGATGACCTCTTAGAAAAATGGTTTGGTATGGGAAGCTCTTGGCTTAAATATTTACTTATAACTCAATCAATGTTATTGGCTATATTATTTGTATTTTGCCTGTTTTACAAGATTATTGTTTCTTGTATTACTAAATGTATGACTGAGCCTCCAACAAAAATAATGATGACTAGGCGACTTGAAGCAGTTGATCAAATATATAGTTCTGTATGCGATCAACGATTGTAATAATGCAACTCTAGATATGGGAAGATGCAACTAGGGAAAACATTTCCTGGATCAAATTAAATTAGTAAGACAGAGGATCCAGAGAATCTTTAATTATCAACAGGGCCTAATCCGAAAATTAGCACCTGGAGTGGCATATCAACAGGAATTTTCGTCTGATCTGGGATGAGCCTCCCAGCACCGTGGGACAAAATTTGGTCATGAAATGTTTTCCAAATATTGGTCGCATTCCTGACCAAGAGGAGGATATCTGAGAAATGAAATATTTTCTGCCATATCAATAAACAAAGGATGTCACAGTCATCAACAACTGCAGCCCTCCAACGTGAGCCTAGCCGAGGAAACTCAGGGCTGAAAAGAATACCTGCCATCTAGCAGCCATCAGACTGCAGCTGGTGAGCCCTGAGGAAACTCAGGATGTGTCAGGATACTGGCCCCAGATGGCTGAGGTGCATATCACAGGAATGATGTCAGTGAGCCGAGACTCTTGCATCTTCCCATAAATAGAAAAGTGCTAAATTCCTTAACTTGAAATATCTGGTTTTCTTTAACAATAATCTTTTGACGTTTCTGACTACCTGTCCTTTGTTGCAAAACTCCTCTATATCCTGGCTTCTCCCCTCACCTCCTCAAGGCAGTTTCTCAGAGCTATCTGAAATGCTGTCTCCTGGGTTACAGTCCTCATTTTGCCCCAAACAAAACTTTACTCACAGCTCTCACGTTGTGCATATATTCTTTTTAAGTCAACAATCCCATGAGTGTATTATTTTACATAGCCAGGCCAAAGGGACTTTGAAGATAGCGTTAAAACTGTAAACTTTAAAATAGGGAGAGTATCCTGGATTATTCTGATGGGCCCAGTATAATTACATGAGCCCTTAAAAACAGAATGAGGCAGAAGAGCTGTCAGAGAGATGCAACCCGGGGAGAAGAGGCAACAGAGAGTCAAAGCATGACAGGGACTTGACCTGTCATTGCTAGCGTTCATTATGGAGGAAGTAGACTATGAACCTAGTAATCCAACGGCCTCCAGAATCTGGGAATGGCTCTCAAATGACAACCAGCAAAGAAACAGTCCTATAAATGCAAGGAGCTGAATTCTGCCAACAATTTGAATAAGCAAGAAAACATTTTCATCTAGAGCCTCCAGAGAGGAACAGCCTGCTGACACCGTGATTCTAACCTGTGTCAGATTTGACCTGTGTCATTTTCTTACAACACTGTAAGAAAATAAATGTGTGTTAAACTGCTAAAAAAAAAAAGAAAAATTATCTAATCAAGATCGGACTGACAACAATGTATTTCTAAACAGCTTCTGTTTTTTTTTAATAACACTCAAAAGTAGAGAAACCAGTCTTGCAGAAGAATATTGATAGGAATGAAAAAGATTTTAAAGCAATTTTGGCAAGCTCGAGATATTCACTTTTAACTTTTATACAAAATAAAGTGATATACTTTCAAAATTAATCTTCAATCCCTCATCATAGTCAGATATAACAAATTACTCTATAAAAATATAGCTAAAGCCCAAACTGCCTATTCCCCATTCAATGACTATAATCCTATCTTATAAATCCACTGATCATGAACTTGGATGTTGCAACAATGTCAAATTACTATAGAAGTTTCCAAACCCTTACTTCAACTTCTGCCTGTTTCTCATCACAGAAGTTACACACAGTTCTTCGACCCACACCACTTGTGAACTATAGTTTGGGGAGCACTACTCTAGACTACCCTTTCTATGAACAAAATAAAGCTGTATGTTTTCAAAATCATTGAATTCACTGTAGAGGAATGCTTTCTACTCATCAGTGTTATAAGTCAGAAATATTAGAAATAGCAATAAAAGTCAGTGTTAACCTGGAGGGATATCTCTCCAGATAAAAAATGATTTGGGGTAATTTATGTCTCTGACTACCTGGCTCTATTTCTGATGTCTGGGATTTGTTTAACACAGAGTTTCCTGCAATGATCATCTGTTTAGAAGTACTCAGATCTTTTTCCTGCTTCACTCCTCTCAAAAACAAACAAAAAAGAAACAAAAAAATACATATATATTGATTTAGCATATAACACAATCTATTAGGATTTTTCAAAACTTCATTTAAAACAATCTTATAATTTCAACTTTCATTAGGTCAAATGACGATTTATAAAAATGGAATTAAAACCACTGGTTGGCTGCAGTTGGCCCATACTGGTTTGGGAGAACCAATTATGTGCATATCTTCCCACTCAGCTTTCAGTGGTATCAGGTTGGTAATTGAAATCAGCCTTGGTGAAAGTATTTACACCATGGAGATCAGCAAACACTACTAGTCAAAGCTTTTTTTCTTTCCAGAGAGCTGATTATTAAACATTTACAGTAATAACTAGTTGTAATTAATGTTAATTTCAAATTTCTTTAGAGTAAGAAGAATTGACAGAAATGGCATTATAAAATTTGAAATATTTCAGGTATTATTTTCAAGATGCTCATTCATGGCCTTTAGCATCCGGCTAAGAACAAAAGAAAAGTCTTCCTGGATTATATAAAATAATCTGTCATTCAGGATAAATTTATATCATACATACACACACCAAATCACAAGTAAGAACAGCAACAGGTATATAAGAAGAATAATAGTATATGTGGGTTTATGAGTGTAAAATTGTTTTCAAATGTGATTTAATAAATTATCTTTATGTTGGTCATAATACACTAGAAAAACTCCAACAATTTATTCTAGACAATAGCAAAAACTAGAGCTGATGAAAAACTTTTTGAAACAATAGGAGAAGCACAAGTCACTGTACAGGTGAAGGCTGTATTATTGAAGATAATAATAATAGCATTACTATTTCCAATAATAGTATTAAAGGTAGAACTCATGGCTTGCTTCTATAAACAAACAACAAGCTACACTAAAACAAATTAAATCCATTGCTGAGAAATTACATAAATTTTTTTTTAATAGTGTGCTCGGGGCACACTATCACCTATTCTGCCTTTTATTAATTTTATTTATTTACTTTTGCTGTGTTGGGTCCTTGCCTCTGTGCGAGGGCTTTCTCTAGTTGTGGCAAGCAGGGGCCACTCTTCATCGCGGTGCGCAGGCCTCTCACCATCGCGGCCTCTCTTGTTGCGGAGCACAGGCTCCAGACACGCAGGCTCAGCAGTTGTGGCCCACGAGCCCAGTTGCTCCGCGGCATGTGGCATCCTCCCAGACCAGGGCTCGAACCCGCGTCCCCTGCATTAGCAGGCAGACTCCCAACCACTGCGCCACCAGGGAAGCCCCGAGAAATTATATAAATTTTTAAAACAAAATCATTTTTAAAAGAAATGGGAAAACGATAAATATAGGGATCTAATAAATGTTTGGTGAGAGAATAGATAAATGACTACCAAATAACATTTAAAGAAACAAGCGAGTTGCCTCGCTAATTAGAGTGTGGTTCCAAAGAAGTTAAGGGCAGGTTAGGTCACTCTAAAGCATGACCCTAGACTGAACACTTAGTCTGACTGAAAAATGAAAGCCTAGAGCCACAGGAGAACGGCAGCAAATTCAACTCACCATTACGGTGAATAACCTACTGGTAACATACTAATTCATCACTTGTGACTCTTGGGGGCAGTGAGACAGTAGCCCAGCTTTTGATATCAGGGGTTTCATATATCATTAACATCTACCTTGTTTCTATTCATATCTTCTCCTGACAAGCAAAAGCACAGTGAAAACTAAATTGGAAATAAGAGCAATTCCAAACTTTAGGATAAACTATTTTTCAAATATGGTGAAAGATGTTTACAGCAAAAATGTTTAATACATTAGCCTCATCTGCACCTTGCAATACTATCTGTTCAAAAGAAATCCTCTTAAGGATTGCTATCTTTTCCTTTGAATAGTTATCTTTCTTATGCTATTTGAATCTGAGCTGATTTTCACAGCACACCAAAAACAGGATCTTACGGAGATTTAAATGCCACTTAAAATAATGAAATAGAGAATTAAGAAGCTATTCTTATCATAATATGTCTACCCTTCTCATTTTGTAAGGATTTTCTTATATTGAAAAAAATTTTTTAGTGACTAGGAATCAAAAGTCTGCTGCTTTTTAAATTATATGACAGATAATCTCTCTATTCTCAGTTTCTTGCTTTCTTTTCTTATTCAGGGAGGAAAAAGCCCCATCACAGTGCTGCTCACAAGCTACTTAATAGTCTTCTTTTTTTTTTTTTAATAGTGTGCTCGGGGCACACTATCACCTATTCTGCCTTTTATTAATTTTATTCATTTATTTTTGCTGTGTTGGGTCTTCGTTTCTGCGCGAGGGCTTTCTCTAGTTGTGGCAAGCAGGGGCCACTCTTCATCGCGGTGCGCGGGCCTCTCACTATCGTGGCCTCTCTTGTTGTGGAGCACAGGCTCCAGACGCGCAGGCTCAGTAGTTGTGGCTCACGGGCCTAGTTGCTCCGTGGCATGTGGGATCCTCCCAGACCAGGGCTCGTACCCGTGTCCCCTGAATTAGCAGGCAGATTCTCAACCACTGCGCCACCAGGGAAGCTCCTACTTAATAGTCTTCTTAAGTGAGCTGTGTCAGGTGATTGATTCCCTGTTCCCTGACACCAGCAGCCCTTTAATAACTCCCAGTGATAGCTGAGTGCCCCATGGTTTTACCAACTATATTATATCTTCCTCAAACATTTCTTACTTTCATAGACAAAATAAGGTTTATGTCAATATTAACTTCAACAATACTCGTTTAGCAGCTACAAAAATTTTTTCTTAAAATTAAAAGATAAAGAATATGCCAAATTTCAATTGATGTAAACATCAAAGAAAAACAAGATGCCCTCTCCATTTCCTGATCTTTCTATTATTGATTCATTGATTCAGTAAGTTGCTGGACTTAGTTTGATGAAATTTTTAAAATTGAAAAGTATAATGGCAAATATGATAGTATTCTTGGGATTTTCAAAAGGCTGCATAATTGTAGTCAATTGATAATAACCTCTTCATTTGAAATGGTTTTCTTGTCATAGGATTAGAATACACCTGACACTAAGCAATAGCAGTAAATAAGATCAAAGATTAATAAAAAACCATTTGTGTTCAAGTTTAAGGCAAGCTCTCAGGCATAATTATATATTCATAAGTCATGAACTTAACTTCATCTATTTCTTTACATTTTGGGAAATAACAAAAGAAATCTCACATTTAATTTTTAAATGGCTGTATTTTTCCTGCATTATCATATATAATCCCCACATGAAGAATGAACTATTATTATTCCCATTTTATGGATGAAACAATGGGGGCAGGATACAAATGACTTTAAGTTTTGACGCCAATGCTCATCTACCATTCCAAAACTCCTAGAGCCCTTGAGAATTACGCTAAATCTACTCTGTGTCTATTCTATAAATTGAAAAACAAAGCTTCGATGACAGCACATTTGTTTACAACTTGGTTTACTGAATGTTTTAAGGCCACTGTTGAGACCTATTGCTCAGAAAAAAAAGATCACTGCTTATTGACAATACACCTGGGTCATGCAAGAGCTTTGATGGAGATATACCACAAGATTAATGTTGTTTTCTTGCCTGCTATCACAACATTCATTCTGTAGCTCATGGATCAAGGAGTCATTCTGACTCTCAAGTCTTATGATTTAGGAAATACAATTTATAAGGCTATAACTGGCATAAATATTAATTCCTCTGAGAGATCTGGTCAACGTTAATTGAAAACCTTCTGGAAAAGATTCACCATTCTAGATGTTATTAAGAACATTCATGGGAAGAAGTCAAAATATCAACACTAACAGGAGTTTGGAAAAAGTTGATTCCAACTCTCATGGATGATTTTGAGGGGTTCAAGACTTCAGTGGAGTAAGTAAAAGTGTTTCAAATTCCACCACTGCAGATGTGGTGGAAATAGCAAGAGAACTAGAAGTGAATCTGGAAGATGTAAGTGAATTGCTGCAATCTCATGATAAAAGTTTAATATAGGAGGAGGTGCTCCTTATGGAAGGGCAAAGCGAGTTATTTCTTGAGATGGAACCTACTCCTGGTGAAGACTGTTGAAAGGATAAAAAAAAAATGATTTAGAATATTGTATAAAATTAGTTGAAAAGCAGAGGCAGGGCTTGAGAGGATTGGCTCCAATTTTGAAAGAAGTTGTACTGTGGATAAAATGCTATCAAACAGCATCACATGCTACAGAGAAATTATCAGTTGATGCAGCAAACTTCGCTGTCTTATTTTAAGAAAGTGCCACAGCCGCCCCAGTCTTCAGCCACCACTACCCTGATCAGTCAAGAGCTATCAATATCAAGGCAAGACCCTTCACCAGCAAAAAGATTATGACTTGTTAAAGGCTCAGATGATGGTTAGCACTGTTCAGCAACAAAGTATTTTTAAATTAAGGTATGTACATTATGGTTTTAGACATCATGCTATTGTACACTTAATAGACTACACTATAGTATAAACATAACTTTTATATGCACTGGGAAGCCAAAAAATTTTTGTTACTCGCTTTACTGCAATATTTGCTTTATTGCAGTAGTATGGAACCAAAACCACAATATCTCCAGGGTATGCCTGTAATCTAATTGATTGCATTGTACTTGACCATATCTGAAATAGCCAATATAAAACACAACTAATCATATCAGTAATTCAGTACTTATTAGGTAAACAAAAGAAAAACTAGATCTCTTTTGTCACACTGAAGTTACTTGCTTGCAGCTAGACTTTAAAAAATAATTTGAAACACTTTTTTTATCTAATAGAAATGTATTTTCTATTATAAAGTAATTCATACATCTTGTAAAAAATTCAGACAATATTAAAGTACATAAAGTACAAAATTAAAGTCACCTTGTAATACTAACCTTGTTTCTAGTTTTCTAGGGAAATCTTACTTTGCCCTTGTAAAGTATATGTTTTTAGATCATCTTTTAAGTTCCTAAGCAATCATGTAATCTCAAAATTATAAATGGAAAAATCAAATTGTGATATTTAGGCAAAGAAATGCTTATGGAGACAGAGAAAAAACAAATTCCCTGCCACTTAGCAGAAAGTTTGTATTGTTTACTCTTGCTTCTTTAACACATCTGTTTATTATTTCTAAATTCAATTCCTTTAATCTATGAATATTTGGTGTTACAAGAAGTTGCAATTTTTTCCATGATCATCCATTTAATTTTTATTTTTTAATTTAATTTACCCATCAGAAAATAACTATTACAACAAAATACAGAAAACTCATGTTCCAATTTGCATAAGTTGCTGGACTTACTTTGATGAATCAGATACTACATCTCTATTAGGGGCTCCCAAATTCCCAAACTTTAAGTGTGTATCAGAATCATCTAAAGGGCTTGTCTAAACACAGATTGCTGGGCCCCCATGTCTAGACTTTCTGAATTCCACAGATCTGGGAATGAGACAGGAGAATTTGTATTTTGAACAAGTTCCCAGGCAACAGTGGTGGGGCTAGCAGAGACCACATTTTGAGAACTGGCGATCTATATAAAGACATTAATCACCACTTTAGAGCTCATCTTTCTAAGATTTATTGTCACTGGATCTTGATTTTAATGGACAATTTAGTGCCGTGTATATAGTAGGTTTCAGTAAATGTTATTAACTGATCAATTCTAAAATTAAATATAAAATAAATTGGGTTATAAATCTACCAGTTATTAAATAACCCATTTCCCCCCCTAATTTACCAATTGAGAAAATCTTGGCCAAGTTTTCAGAGAGCATACATACATAAAATGGTCTTTGGATACAGAATCTTTCTACCTATTAAGTTTCTTTACAGTGTACTTTTATTTTACTTGCTGACAATAACAATCACAGTCATTCTGGTACAGGCAATATAATGGTAAAATAAAATGTGCTTAATGAAACATTAGTAAAATTGTTGAATAGATTGTTGATTCAAAGAATTTTTTTAGAAGCAGTGTTTTGATAATAGTAGAGAATGATTTTTGGAACAAAGGAGATCACAGCTTGATTTTTTTAGTTTTAGTACAACATTAAGCTCATGTTGCTAAAATCTGGAATGTGCCTATTAGTTTGTTTTGATGTCTATGTTTCACCCTGCATGACTAATTTAAGTGAGACATTTTTTCTGTTTCCAACCCTACAGTGAGATGTTTTAAGTCTTTTCCCATAGTTACACCAGTTCTACCAAATTCTGAATGCTAGCTGAAGTATCAGTAGTACTGGGAGAAAATATTCAATGATTTTTCCTTTTCCTTTGTCAATATGTTATGGTATTCATATGACTCCCTCTGGTGGCAAATGCAGTATGGAATGTTAATCTTTTTCAAGAAATGTACATGTATATATTTCTCTTCTTATAAAGTCAATGATTTATTTTTTCCCTCCTGCCTGAAGTTTTTTTCTCTATCTTACTTAATGCTATGCATAATCTAATGTGACCATTGGAAGTCATCAAAAATGATTAGTTCAATCAATACAAAGATGGACTGAACCTCTCTGTAAAAAATCAGCCTGGAAAATGGAGTCAAATAGTTTTTGTAGCCTTTTAATAATCACACCAGAATATTAAAATACTAAAACAACTGATTAAAGAAAATGACCCCCCAAAATTCAATCTCAATTCCTCTACACATAGTTCATTCACAGTCATGTATATACTTAGTCTAAGAAACCTAAGTATTGGACTTCCCTGGTGGCACAGTGGTTGTGAGTCCACCTGCCAATGCACTGGATACGGGTTCACACATGCCATTGAGCAGCTAAGCCCATGTGCCACAACTACTGAGCCTGCACTCTAGAGCCTGTGAGCCACAACTACTGAGCCCGTGTGCCACAACTACTGAAGACTGCATGCCTAGAAGCCATGCTCTGCAACAAGAGAAGCCACCACAATGAGAAGCCCACGCACCGCAACGAAGAGTAGCCCCCACTCGCCGCAACTAGAGAATTCCCACGTGCAGCAACAAAGACACAACACAGCCAATAAATAAATAAATAAATAAATTTATTTATTTTAAAAAAAAGGGGACTTCCCTGGTGGCGCAGTGGTTGAGAGTCCGCCTGCCAGTGCAGGGGACACGGGTTCATGCCCCGGTCTGGGAAGATCCCACATGCCGCGGAGCAGCTAGGCCCATGAGCCATGGCCACTGAGCCTGCGCATCCAGAGCCTGTGCTCTGCAACGGTAAAGGCCACAGCAGTGAGAGGCCCACGTACCGCCAAAAAAAAAAAACAGAAAGAAACCTAAGTATCTGCATTCAGAAAATACCCTCAGAGCTCCATACAAATATAATATAGAGTCATTCAGAGATGAATTTGAATTCTACCTCTGCCACCCGATGGATGAGTAACCTACATCAGGTTATGTAACTGCTGTGAGATATGATTTTCATATCTATAAAGTGAAATAATACCTACTTTATGAACTTTATAAGAATTAAACAAGACAATGTTAAAACCTAGCACTGTGCCTTATGTTTAGTAAGACACTAGCTATTATTATAGCTATTCCTTTTAACTAACAAACTGAAGCAAACACCTCTTATATTATCTATAGGAATTATTATCAACTGCCCCCTCTCCTACACTCTGTCTCACACAGGATCCTTTCAATTATACCATCTTACAATGCCCCACATTTATCTACTCCTTCTGTCCTCTTGTGCGTCAGTCAGGGCCCCGGCAGAAAACAGATGGTACGTTAAGCTACATAATTTGATAGGAGCTTAATAATGAGAATATTTACAAAGGGCCTGAAGGAAACCATAAGGGTAATACAATGATGCCCTGGGAGCTACCACACCTCGGCCAGAACGGGTGAGACTAGTAAGTGGCTACCAGACCTGGAGAGAAGAGTTATATGGACAGGGCTACCAGACACAAGCTATAGGCTTTGCTGGCAGGATGCTGCCAACCTGCAGTGACCAAACTAAGAAAGATCTGCGGGGAACTGGTATCTCACCCTCACTCTTCTCCTTCCCTCTGATCACCTACGGGTGTCTCCCATTGGCCATATATACCTGGAAGCTGTAGGGCAAAGGTGATGTAGCCCCTAAGGGGCAGCTTCCCAAGGCCCAGTGTAGCAGCAAGAAAGGTAGACAGGGGGATCAGGAGATGCAACAAAAGATTTCAAACACGTCCTGCAAACCCATAATTTTATTACAGTGGCCATCATCTCCTGCCTGGATTATTTCAATATCCTCCTAACTGGTCTCCTTGCCTCCAGTCTTGCTTCCTTCTAGTCCATTATTCATACAAGACAGAGTGATCTTTCTAAAAGTATAAATCTGCTTAGGTCACTTCCCTATTAAGTCATCCAATGGCCCCCACTGTTCTTGGGAGAAATTCCAAACCCCTTAACATGTGTTTTATGAGGCCTTTGACTATCCAGCCTTGAAGAGCTCTCCAATCTCATTACTCACTGTTTTTCTGGTCACTTCACATAAGCTGAAGGGAATACAGGTCTTCTAATAAGTCGTGCTCACTTTCAGATCTATCTGCATGATGGTCCTTTTGCCTGAGTACTTTTTACCACCCTCTCTGCAGGTTTAGCTCAAGACTACCTCCCAAAAGTCTCCTCCTCTAGGGAGCTTTCTCCGTCTTCCCAGAATTAGGTCATATGTCTTCCTGGAACAGCTCCATCTGCTCCAGACATGGCACTAATACATTATTTTAATTGCCTCTTTACTTATCTATTCCCCCCCTAGAGAATCTGTGCTACTTGAGCACAAAAAGATTACACTGTTCATCACTGTCACCCCACCTCCAACCCAGGCCTGGCATCATGTGGGCACCAAGGGAACTTTTACTGAATGATTAAATAAACTAAAAGAAAAAATTCCAATCTCTTCATAATGACTTCCAGACTCTCCATAATCTACCTGACATTACAAAATCACTTCACCTCATATTATCCTATCTCCAACATCTGTTCCCCCAGTCCTACCCCCATCATAAACTCATCTGTCCAACCATATTTCCTCCCTAGATAGGAAATTAAAGGTCACCTTTCCTTCCTTAACCCCTCTCCTAAAAATGGGTTAAAATGTAGGACTCCCATTCTATCTCCAAGGAGGAAAAGTGTGTTCCTTGATTAGACTACAGCACACAAGTACAGAGTATTAAACAGGTTTGAAAGATTACACAAATATAAAGATGGTTCTTTGGGGGTTTTCCTTCCAAGAGACTGGAAGGGTAAGGCAGGGCTGCAACCTGCCCCTCTGTTTCCAGTCAGTGAGTAAGATAGGCCTGGAAGTCTTTCCCTTTCCCCACACCACACCTGGGCATTGAGACAAACCCTCTGTCTCTTACACACTCTTCTGTTTTTTGCTGTCATATTGTCTCACAAACCACACTGGAATTGTAGGTAATCTTAGTGTCCAGGTTAACAGCGCGTAACACTGAGGTTTAATGTTAAGGCCTCAGCTTATAATCAAGGGTTAGCTTACCTGGCTTCCATTGTGTGAATTGCTTTCTTGGGATCTCAAGCATCAGGTACTTCATTTGAAGTAAGATTCAGATCTTTCTGTGAACTGGAAAAATACCATCTTTTCAGTTTTTAAAGTTGTTGCTGTTTCAATTTTCTTTTTGTTTTTTAAATAACATATGTACATGGAAAAAAATTCAAAACTTTACAGTGATACGTGTCCCTCCTTCCCAGGTTCTGTCTCCTGGGAATTAGAAGAAGTATCTGCTAATTATATTTTACTATAAATATGTTCTTCACAAGTTTGCATTCTTTTCTGGGGTTTTTATATATATTGTGATTGGATACACCAGAACAATCTAATATCATCCAGAATGATACCAACCTCCATGGAACCAATTAAGGCTACTTACGAAAAACCTTCCATGAAGCCTGAAATACCTGCCAGGAGTACTGCTCAGAAAAACATGAGCTTTAACATCTAAATTATTAGGAGTTACGCTCAAAGAAACAGCCCTGCCACTGTAACCCGTTATCTCCTTGACCTCATCTTCTATTACTCTCCCCTCTGGCCCATTCCACTCTAGCTTCAAAGAGGCCAGACTTGCCTCAAAAAGGCCTTTAAAACATTTGCATTGCCTCTTCCTTCTGTCTTGGGCGCTCTTCTCTCAGATAGCCACAGGGCTAATTCCCTCTAGCTCACTTCCTGCATGTCACCTGAGTAGAGCTACCTTCCTGACCACAGAGAAATCATTATTTTATGGTACCTATGCCAATTTGTATTTATTCATTATTTACCTGTTTGTCTAATTGAAAGTTCTGTGAAGACAGGGACTTTGTTTTGTTCCCCACTGTCTGTTTAACAAATAGCCATTCAGTACCAACTATGTGCCAAGCACCATTTTAAGGGACACAGCTATGAAAGAAGTTTATATTATAGAAGAGTGAGAGGGGGACAGACAGTAAAAGTATACACGTAAAATAGCGGGATAGTTCAGATAGTAACCAATGATTTGAAGAAAACAGACAAGGGAATGTGACAGAGTGACTAAGGGTTGGAGGATTAATTTACATTGGCTGGTCAGGGAAGACCTCTCTAAGGAAGTAACGAGTTGAGATGGGAATTATATGAAGGAGACAGCCGTGAGACGTCCTGGTGGCTGAGCACTCCACAAAGAGAAAACAAAGTGCAAAGGACCCAAGGCAGGAAATTCTTTGACATTAAGGGGCATGAAGAAGTCCATTGTGTCTAGGGCTTTGTGAATGACAGGGATGAGATGAAATGGGAATGGCAAGCAGGGGACAGCTCACATAGGGCACTGCAGATCATGCTGAAGCATTAGGTTACTTTGCCTGATATGTGTAGAATTAGATTATAGAAGAGCAAGAGAAGAATCAGCAGGGAGGTGTGTCCTGGCAGATATAGGAGATTAACAGTGACTTGGATCAGGTATAGGTAGAGAGAAGTGGAAAAAGTGGAGATAGATAGTATAAGTGGAATTGCCAAAACCTGCTGATGGACTGAATGTGTGCAGTGAAGGAAAAAGAGGAATCAGGATGACTCCCAGACTTCAGTCCGGACTTATCTGGTGGACGGATGGCATTTCCACTTACTAAGGCAAGTATTCAGTGCTTGTCACATAATAAGTGCTTAATAGTTATTGAACACATCAATCAGTACTGAGGTTCTGGGTAAAATTTTGTTTGAATACAACAGTTTTGATGAAAACAGAGGTTGAAACTACTGCCGTTAGGGAGATCAGAGTTGTACATGCTGGTTTTAATCTCATTTGGGTGACTTAGAGGAGATGGCTCTTCTATTACAATTTCCCTTGGCAATGCCTCTGATGCAGTAACAATGGGTACATGCATTCACAGAGCTGGCTTCTGTTATGGTGAGGGTAATGGGTGGTCCTTGAGAGGTTTGAAGATTACACCCTATGAAACTAGGGCACTTTGGTTGTGAAGAAGTCCTCAATTGCGAGACCAACGGCTTAGTCAAATACGGCAGAGGTTGATGTTGATTAACAAGGAATTATAAAAACTAAAAAAATCAAAGAGTGAGCAGAAGTTTGGATTTCATCCAGGGAGGATGACTGTCTCCCAAATCATTTATATCCTTTTAAATAAAGTAATTTGAGGTCTTCTAGACATGCCAATTTTATAGGAAGTTAATCCCTGGAAATTGGGTGAGGAGTGAGAGGGTGGGACAAGGTATATCAAGGTCCTTTGCTGAGGGTCTCGTAAATCACACCATAGAAGCAGTTACCTTATTTAACTGCACATAAAGCCACTCTTAATTCTGATTGGTTGAACAAAGTAATCATGTTTGGAGAGATTATATGCCTTGCAGAACTGCTGGGAAAGAGGGTGGAGCAGAACCAAGAGCAAATACTTTATCTCCTGATCAACACTGGAAGTTTAGATCGCTCAAACATGGGTAATCTAGAAACCTGCTGGCACTGGCACTGCAGCTAATAGGAACCAGCAGCAGCCTCACAGCTGCCCAGCAGAGACCTACTGGGGTGTCGGCAGTTGAAGTTTATAGATGTCCACTGGTGTGTCCTCTCCGGAAAGCTAGAGCTCAATTTCAGCAGGATTATGAGGCTTAATTGATTAGTGCTGCTAAAGTGTATACCATCTAGTTGTAGAGCTTGTAGTCTTAGCTTCATAGAATTGAGTTAATTTCTTCCCAAGGGAGGCATTTGCAATTTTCTTAAGTGATAGCTTTAACCTAATACCCTCAATGGTTAAAATCTTGATAGTTAACAGTTAATGGGTTTTTAACAAGCTATTCCCAACATATGCATAATTTGTTTTCTTTTCTTTTCCATGGTAGTTCCACTTTAAGGTTGAATTGGATAAAACAAAAGAAATGCAAAATTCTTCTTCAGAATTTGGTTTCTGAGATAATATCAAGTTCCAGACCGTATTTTTAAAAACAATGGAATTTTCATTTTCATTGAAAAATGCTATTATTTTCTGACTATAAGAATTAACAGTGCTGAATTAAAATTCTATCACCTTGTAAATTTGGGCAAATTACTTAATTTCTCTAAGTCTTAATTTCCTCACCTGTAATACTGAGATAATAATAGTTGTGACTATTAAACGAGACAATGCAGGAACAAGAGTTAATACTTGTTTGGCAGAAAAATATTTTCTCAGTTTATTATTATTATTAAATGTTTTGAGAAGTGGTTTTATCCTCCAATTAAATAATTATGCATGTGGGTGTTTAATCTGTAGGGCCAAACTTGAGCTCCAAAGCTTGAGCAAAGACAAATATTTTAAATGATTTTTCAACTTATTTTCTGTTATTCCTTCATGTCAAATCTGTCTAATGTACCTGGCAGAACACCCCCTAAAGGAAGTGATTATTATCCTGACAACTCCAATTAACCAATCTTTTAAAAATCCTAATACACATATGTATTTTCACAGTAATCTTTGAATTTTTCAAGGTTATTAATTAGTTAAAAGAATGGCCTATCTGACAAGATAGTTCTTTGTCTATATTTACAGAAGGAAAGGGCACATGCTACTGTTCTGTTTTACTGATTGAAATAACCTGGGTTAATTCCTAACCTTACCGCTAGGATAGTCTTAAAGAACAGTATATATATATTCAACTCTAGTGTTTAATCAGTATCCTTCTCTATCCTGCTATGTGCAAGGCACTGAAAATACAGTAATTAAGTCACTAAGAAGCAAGAGAAGCCGCTGCATTTTTTGTATAGTTTGTCTGTACCAGAAGCTGGTAGATCTTGAGAAAAAGGCTGTTTCAACAATTAAAAGAGCTTTCTTAATCTCTAATATAAAGAGAGTGAAAGAGTGAATATGTATTGAGAACACATCATCCCCCCAAAAAATCTAAATCTACATTTGAAGCTAATAATAAAGTATGTTTAAAGGTATAAAATGTTGGTCTTATTTTTATGTTGACCCTTAAAGATGTGTTAGGCTCTACCTTCATCCACACCTAACTAGGACTGAGCTATCCTCTGCCACTAACATTAGAAAACTCAGAGCTATATGCTTCCCAGCAACAGAGTAAATTCAAAAACTTTCATGGCAGAAAAGGAAACTTCAGTTGAGCTTGTCCTTTGGGCCATTGAGCAAATTTAGAATAACAGAACCTACTTTTTTTTTTAACAAATACTTAGACCAGGAAAAAAAATGCAACAAGCAGCCTTAAAACTGTAGAAGTCTATGTATAAAACTTTATGGATTATAATGAAAATAAAAATTAACAGTCACAGTTAATCCCCAAACCTTTTTTTTATTAATCATGTCTCCCTTTTCACAAAACATCTTGTTCCCTATGCTAAATTATTTAGTATATAAATGAGCAGAGTTTTATCTGTAAAAAAATTAGGTGGTGTTAATTCTGTATATATATATATAAAATCAAAATATGTTGCTTTTATTAAAAAGCAGTAAGCTAGGGCTTCCCTGGTGGTGCAGTGGTTGAGAGTCCGCCTGCCGATGCAGGGGACACGGGTTCGTGCCCCGGTCTGGGAAGATCCCACATGCCGCAGAGCAACTGGGCCCGTGAGCCATGGCCGCTGAGCCCGCACATCCGGAGCCTGTGCTCCGCAATGGGAGAGGCCACAGCAGTGAGAGGCCCGCGTACTGCAAAAAAAAAAAAAAAAAAAAAAAGCAGTAAGCTAACAAATTAGCCTGCCACAAGCTAACATACTAGCTACTTGCAAATTAAAAGGTAGCCTACCACAGTTTCATGGGTACTGGTAGAAGACATGAACCTCCTTAGAGACAAAGCACAGGTAATGACTCAAAGCAATAGCAATAGCCAGACTGTCAGCATTTGCATTGATACCCAGCCCTACATTCCCATAACATTTAATAGAAAGAGAGCTTAGGGAACACAAATCTTGTATTTGTGAGAGTTCCTGCCCACTGCTCCAGACAAAGATACTATCTCTATCTTCCTAGACTATAAACAATCCTACCCTTTTCTCTGGAGGGAGACAAAATCTCCGTCTTCCAAGTCTTTTCTTTATATAAACATCCTTGAAACATAGTCAAGAACAAAGAGTAGTCAGTGCCTTGCTTTGCAAGAGGTGCAGAAATGCAGGACTCATGGAGGATTGTCTCTCAACAAATCTAAGCAGTGATTTCCAGGGAAAGAGTTTGGAGGAAGAAAGAGAATCCTGTCCTGGTGACTTTTCTGGTACTGAGGTTAGATGAATCCTCTTCATACTGGGTAATATGATGAGAGAATTTAGTCTGAGGTGAGCTTCCACTGCCACATGTGACCTGAGAAGAAGAAAATTCCATCTCCTATTCTTCCTTTTCACCCTGTCTCAATCTCTGTTTCCCAGAACATATTTTAGTTTAGTCATGGCATCCTGAAGTCAAATTTCCTGACTATTCCTCTCACTGCCTCCCATCTCAATCTCCCCAAAGGCCCTATTAACTGACAATGTAACTGATTTATAGAACATTCAGTTTCAATTGCATTTTGAATTAAATAAAATTGGCTGCCTAGCTGGATACCATAACCACTTATGGAGTCTCTAGTGTGGGAAAATGTGTCTTTATTAACAAATGCACTTAACAAATGATTTTATCAGCCATGCCTCTTATTATATTGCATCTTTGTATTTAATAAACAAGTTTTTAGAATGTTATTAGAGGAAATTTACTTTTGCAAATGTCTATGAAAAATGGCACTATTTTCTATGGCAGCAAAAAAGTTATCCCAAGCCAAAAGCCTGGAGAAAAAGTAGACTTACTCACTAACAGGAGATTAAAGTTAAGTGTATGAGCCAACATGCTGTCAGATTATCATATTCTCTCCCTAGAGAAGTGTAATGGCCAAAAAGCAAGCAGTAAAAGAAAAAAATATTTTAATGATAGTTAACAAAATCCTTGAAAAATGGAAAGTTTATACTATGTCAGGGAGAAAAAAAAGGAATTATATCTCTCTCACTGGACAAGGATTATACCTTTGAGAACCTCTCTGAGCATTTCCAATTTACATTCAAATTCTCCTGTTTCGAGGAGCTCTTACTATGCAATGGAACATTGCCGCTTGTCATCAAAATACTCTCTGTGATATTCCACTTTCAAGTTTGCTTTGCTTGACTTCACCCCGTTGCACACAGCTATAGAACGTTTTCTTATCTGCATTCCCATTTAAAACTTGTCAAACATTTTTATCATTTTTATATCAATTTTTACATAATTTTTTTAGAATTCATGCTTTTTTTCTGGTTGAAAACATTATCCAGTTAGTTCTATTTTTCCCATGTGAGGAGACTAGAATGAAGGCAGACTAGCAAAGTCAAATGTGATTTTCTCAAGTTGTAGTGGGGGGGGGGCATTCACTATTTCTGTGTTCTGAAAGATTGCTGACATTTTTTTTCATCAAAGTAAGCGCTTTGGGGGTAACTTTTCCACCTTTAACTGTCCTTTACTTTTGCCCTTTTCATAGGATCTTACTTCATGTTGATCTGGGGGTAAAAATACCTTTGGTTCACTTGTAATTAAGGTGTTCCATCTCTTGATTTATCTTATTGTTGAATTTTTATCTTATTTTTCACATTTCTAGGGCATATTCTTGAAATTTTAAAAAATTTATTTTAAAATGTCAAATTACTAAACTATTCTAGGAGGTAATTTTGAATAAAAAAGGAAAGTTCATATTAATTGACCCCCCAAAATTAAAAATATAAATATTATCTCCTTCACTATAACTTAGGAATTTCTACTTTTATTCCATTGATCTTGCCATTGTTTAAAACAATTTGGGGGGTCTCCTCTTTTGGATTTGCCTTTAGAATCTGCTGCTTTATTTTAAATGAACTCAGTGGTGGTAAATCTTCAGCCTTTAAGTGTGGACTTTAATTTTTGTACAGAGATAACTGTCATCCATAGTCTATATAGGTTGATGATCAGACTGGGAGAAAAAGAATCTGACTATAAGGAATGAGGGTAATATTCTTGTCTGAATAAACTCGCTGTGAAGACAACTTCAGGAAAAACTTCTAGAAAGTTCTTGAGCTTTGTCAAGAGCAACTGACTGCCATACATCCAGCTCCTGTGTAGATCCCTGGTTCAGCCAGTGGTAGTGGTATATCACATAGGTCCTAAACTCACCTGGTAGACCATTTTACTCTAAAGGAAATGGGGAGTCATTGGAGGGTTGTGGGCAGATGAGTGCCGTGAACAGGCATGTTTTTAAAAGATCACTCTGGAATGCTCTTTTGAGAAGACACTGAAAAGGTAAGGGCAGAAGGTGGGACAGATGCTAGAAGTCTAATTAGGAAGCTACTGCAGTAATCCAGACAAGGGATGGTGGTGGCTTGAACAAAGATAGAAAAGGGAAGTGGTGAGAAGTGGTTGAATTCTGAATATATTTTGAAGATACAGTCAAAAGGATTTCCCAATATTAGCCTAGATTTGGGCCTCGGCCAGGGACCATTTTCCCCCAAGAGGCATTTGGCAGTGTCTGAAGACATCTTTGATTGTCATCACTAAAAGCATGCTATAGACATTTAGTGAATAGAGGCTAGGGCTGCTGCTAAGCATTCTGCTAAGCATTCTTTGTTTGCCACAACAAAGAATTATCTAGTCCAAAAATGCCAATTGTGCTGAGGTCGAGAAACACTGCTCCAGTTGCACTTTGAGCATTACCCTGTGAATTTCCCCACTATATGCTTTAGGAGAGCCCTCTATAACAATTTTGACACTAAGCTAAAACTATTGTTGAAATACCCATGGAAGAGGACAGACTCTAGCAAAATCCATTCTGCCAGTGGACTCAGCCTAAATTAGAAAGAAACCTCCCCAATGAGCTTGTTCTAAGAATAATGAGTAAGCCTGTTTGGAGGTGGCTTTATTCACCAACACATCCAGATGGAGGGTAACCATAGTCAGGACTTCTGCTTAGATGCCCAGCATCCGGCCTCTACAGGAGCCAATGAAGTCTAAATTTATGAGAGTTCCTTCTGATTTTCCTGGCAGAGAGGGAGGAACAAATAGCGACAAATCCTTTCTTCATGAGCCCAAGTGGAGCCTGCCCTACCAAGTGTCCCAGGCCCATTATGCCAGAGGAGGGAATCTGTTGGCCACCATAGCAAGGCAGCCACTGGACAGATTTGCCATTTTAAGAATTAATCTAGTTGGATAGCCTCACTTTCTGAAGACATATCAACTCTATGATAGGTGTCAAATAATTACAATTTGGAGCACTACTCTATGAATGTAGGCATCCTTTTACTTTTAGAAATCTTTGGTTTGAGAAAAGAATCATCAAATCTCTAAATCCCAATTCTAGAAAACAGAGCTACTAGGTTGGAACCAATATCAAAGTAATGTGGGTGCTTCTACTGTCAATAACACATTAGGAAGGACAAGCCATAAGATTCCTGCCCTGAGTAGACACGAAATTATACAGGCCATCCTTTTTATCTACATATGTATTATTCAGGCTCTGAAACTTACAAGGTTTCATAGGCAAGCAAAACTATTATGACACAAGAATATTTGCTAAGGAACTCCCAAACATAAAATTAGTTCATACTCAAAAATCCTTTCCTGCTTCACACTAGCTTTTATCCTATGCACCATTTTCATATCTTTGACATTTTCTTACAAAAATTATGACATGCTATAATTATCAGTGAAACTGAAAATCTTACAAAAGGTGCAGGCTTTCTTGACGTCCATAAAAGTGAAATTAGAAAACAGATAAGCCACTGAGAAATAAAGATCTGATGACAAAGTAAATGCTTCAGAAGAGGCTTTGAAGAAGCCCTTGAATATTTTGCAAAAATAACTCTCTTTATGAGCATGCTACAAAAGTCAAGTGAGAAGTGAAGGATGCCCTATGGTGCCATTCTATAACTTGGTTAGAAAAATTAACCCCTCAAAAAGCCTTTATTTGTTTGTGCATCCTAAGAATTAGCATAATCATATGCAAACTCTAACCTAGATGTTGTTAATTAGGAAATAAAATAAGCTTATTTTCATAGTTTACAGACTAACAGCTTTATTCTTCAATATAAAAATACACAGGAATTTTCCTCCAAATTCCCTTATTCCCTGTCATACCCACCACTCACATTATAAACTCAAACTTAAAGCTACAGTTGGCTTCTGTCTGCTTATTACAGTCTGAAATGCATCCTCTGCCCCAAGACTAGTACAAATTCCTTTTCTGCTCAGTGGTTATACACTGGCTGGATTAGTCACTGCCATTAGCTGGACACTTAACTCCAAAGAGCTATATGAACACCTCAAAGTACCTCAAGAAGCTCCAGAACCCATTGAAATGTCCTATTAGATTGGGTTAAGACCAAAGCCTGTTTGAGAAACTTGCTATCTAAACAAATGGATAATCCTCCCAAAATCTCCAAAATTGTTTCACTGGGTCCCATTTCTTCCTGTCTTTAAAAAAAAAAAGAAATAAATATATATAGAGACAGATATAGATGTATAGAAATGGATATAGATATGGCAGAAGCATAATTATTTTAAGTTCCCTTTTAGGGCCAGTGTTAATTGCACAGCCTCAACTGACTGTCTAAAACTTCAATATTTTTACTACATATAAGCAAACACGGCTTTGACAAGTAAAACTTTCTAAGATTTAGGCTCTCCTTTTGCTGCTACAAGAGTTCCATTATAATGGTGGTTCTCAAAGGGTGGTCCCAGGACCAGTAGCATCAACATCCTCTAGGAACATTTTAGAAATGCAAATATTTGCTCCCCCACCACTGCCCATACCTATTGAATCAGAAAGTATAGGGGTGGGGTCCAGCAACCTCTGAACAAGACTTCCAAGTGATTCTAATGTTCGAGAGTACTGCATTATAGAGATTATTTTTAAGGTCCTTGAAAACATGAATGGTGTCTTTCCATCTTTATATCACTCCCATGAGTGTCCAATACTATGTATGTGCCCTGGCACACAATATTTAGTAAATATTTCTTCTATGAATGAATTTAATGATTGGTCTATCATTTCTATGATTTGTTTGGCATTGTCTTCTCCTGACTTCTCTCGTCTTCACATTTGTCATCCATAAAACTGAGGCAACAGTATGAAGAAGAGTTAAGTATGAACTGAACACGACTCTCACCGGGCTGTCACTGTTCTCTCAACACAATACTCTCAGTGTTTTAAATTCACCATGATCCATATTTTTTCAGGATGCTTAAAAGTAACTTGCATACCAAGCAGGAAGAGCACAAAGAAACTGCAGGATTTTGAACTGTGCAGAACACTGCATTACACTTATATTATCATATCTTATTTCTCTCTACAATGCAAGAGAGAAAGTGTCATCAGATAAGCATTTTAGCAGTTTCTGCCACATTGTACCCAAAATATATAGCCAGGAAGATTAACAATGATATTTGAAACTGTAGGTATAATTCTATGCTGCAGAAGTAGTATTTGCCTGACCTGGAAATTACATAAGAACATAGTTATTTTTTTCTTCAGAGAAAAGAATATCTTCATGAAGCTATCAAAAACACTGTACTTCTATATTTCATGAAATATTTACAGATAATGACAAGTTTGCTGAAATTATGTAATCAGCAATTCCTAAATGGATACCGTTATAATTAATGTTTATTTGAAAATCCTGAGAGACAGAAGAAACATCTCCAGTTTTGTAATGATATGGGGTATTCTCCTGGCTGCTCTTCCAAACACCTGGGCTAATACAAATGTAAATCACCCAGTGCTAATTTCTGCATATTAATGAGGGTCAAGCTTTACTGTTCCCATAGCTAATTTTTTAAAAATTTCCTCCCTTTGACACTATTATCAACAGATTCTCAAACATAACACTAAAGAATAGAAACCTCCTCCATCATGCTTCTAATATCTCATCTCTCTTATTTTAAGATCCTCTTGATTGCCATTTCTAATAGTTTTGTCTGATGTATTGTGCCATAGTATAAAGAGCCTTGTACTTGGGTTCTAAAAACCTGAGTTTCAATCCTTTAGCTTCTATTAAAGGCAAACACTGCTCCTTTGTATTGCAATCTCCACATCTGTAAAGAAAAGATGATAGCTTGGTGAAAGGGATCTTTAAAAAGTCACTTGCTGGAGCTGTTATCAAAACAAAACAAAACTTCAAAACAACCAGAAAATAACAAGTGTTGGCAAGGCTGGAGAAAAACTGAAACCCCTCTGCACTGTTGGTAGGAATGTAAAATGGTGCAGTCACAATGGAAAAACAGTATGGCAATTCCTCAAAAAATTAAAAATAGAATTACCAAATGATCTGGCAATTCTACTTCTAGGTATATACACAAAAGAACTAAAAGCAGCATCTCAAAGAGATATTTGTACACCCATATTCATAACAGCATGATTCACAATAGTCAAGAGGTGGAAACAACCCAAGTGTCCATTGACAGATAAATGGATAAACAAAATGTGATACATATAATGGAATATTATTCAAACTTAAAAAGGAAGAAAATTCTGACTACACATAAACAAATCTTGAGGACATTATGCTAAGTGAAATAAGCCAGTCACAAAATATATACTGTATGATTTCAGTTATATGAGGTATCAAGAGCAATCAAACTCACAGAAACAGAAAATAAAGTGGTTGTTGCCAGGTGGTAGGGACAGGAGGAAATGGAGAGTAGTTGTTTGATGGGTATAGTGTTTCAGTTTCGAAGATGAAAAACTCCTAGAGATTGGTTGCACAATAATGTGAATATACTTACTACTGAACTGTACAAAGAAGTTAAGAAATTAAAACAACAAGATATCACTACACACCTATTAGAATGACCAAAATCCAGAACACAGACAACACTAAATGCTGGCGAGGATACAGAACAACAGGAACTCTCATTTACTGCCAGTGGGACTGCAATATGGTACAGTCACTGTGGAAGAGAGTTTGGCAGTTTCTTACAAAACTAGACACACTCTTACCATACAACCCAGCAACTGCACTCCTTGAAATTACCCAAAGGAACTGAAATGTTATGTCCACACAAAAACCTGCATATGGATGTTCACATCAGCTTTATTCATAATCGCCAAACACTGGAAGCAACCAAGAAGTCCTTCAGTAGGAGAATGGATAAACTGTGGTACATCCAGACAATGGAATATTATTTGACAATAAAAGGAAATGCACTATCAAGCCATGAAAAGTCACGGAGGAACCTTATATGTATATTACTAGGTGAAAGAAGCCAGTATGAAAAGACTACATACTGTATGATTCCACCTACTGTATATAACATTCTGGAAAAGGCAAAAGTATATACAGTAAAAAGATCAATGGTTTCCAAGGGCTGGGGGAGGGAGGGACGATAGGTGGAACACAGAGGATTATTTAGGGCAGTGAAACTATTCTGTATGATGCTGTATTGGTGGATACATGTCACTACAAATTTCTCCAACATAGAATGTACAACACCAAGAGTGAACCCTAATGCAAATTATGGACTTTGGGTGATAGTGATGTGTCAGTGTAGATTCATCAATTATAACAAACGTACCACTGTGGGGGTAGGAGGGGAATACCGATATACATGGGGGGGCAGGGGTATATGGAACATCTCTGTACCTTTCTCTCAATTTTGCTACAAATATAACATTCTTCTAAAAGAATGAAGTTTTTAAACTGAAAAAATAGTTAAGAAAATTTTTATGTTATTTGTATTTTATCTCAATTAAAAATAAAATCGGTTGCTATATAAAATATTTAACTTCTTGAAAGTATTCCATATCAGTTTGCTATTTATCATTATACCTCAGTGTTATTATCCCCCCAAAAGAATGATCATAAAAGTATAATAAAAATATAATAGGGGACTTCCCTGGTGGTCCAGTGGGTAAGGCGCCCTGCTCCCAATTCCGGGGGCCCGAATTCGAACCCTGGACGGGGAACTAGATTCCGCATGAATGCCACAACTAAGAAGCCTGCATGCTGCAACTAAAAAAGATCCCACATGCCACAACGAAGATCCCTCATGCCGCAACTAAGACCCGGTGCGGCTAAAATAAAATTAAATAAATGTTTTAAAATATATATATAATAAAAGTATAGAGCTATATAGAATGTATCTTAGTTCCTTTATATGGAAAATCCAGTGGAGCTTTAGAAATGTCACAAGTCTTCTACTTAAATTGACTCCCAGACTCTGCACTGGAGACAGGAGCAAGTGGAGTATTTTTATTAAGAGAGGACATTTCTCCAGTGGGAGAGGGGCTCTTTTTCCACTCACCAACCTAGTCTCTTTCTTCTGTCAGTCTGAGGGCGTGCGCGGTCCACAGGGCACAGCACTGAAAACGGCTGAGAGGACAGGTGGAGGCGATTGTAAGAAGCAGGCTCCATGAGTGCTGAGTGACTATTTGCCACAGCACTCTTCTTCTCTTCCTCCTTTGCTTCTCACAATCCATTCCTTTCCCCCAGAATGAAAGTCTCATGAATGCAAAAACCAAGGTAAGGCAGTGACCTTTCTCAAGGCTCCAAAGGCAACCATGGTGACAGTTCAGCTATTCTCTGGAGAATTCAACAGATAACCAGTTGGAAGAAATGTCCCCCCACCCCACCCCCTTTTTAGCCCTCTTTGCCATAAAGAGAAAACCAAGGTAGCAAGTTGCGCTGGCTCTCTGTCTTTCACAGGTGGGCTAACTTGTAAAGGAGGTCCAGTTTCTTCTCTGTTGACCATACCCCACTACCCGCCACCACCACAGTCATGAGCACCTTCTCTGTGCCAGCCCCCCCATTCAGAGAGGGTCACCACCCCGGCCAGCCCTCTCCTTCCTGCTCCAAAGACTCTGAAAACAAACATTCCAGATTCTAAACTTTTCCCCCCTCCATTTCTGATCCCTCTTCTTCAGAAATGAAGGCTTTTTCTGTGCTAAATTTCTCCAACTGATGACAAACTAGCTAAAATGCCATACTGGTTGACACTAGGTTTTAATTGTTGATTAAGATTTATCTCCAGAATAATTTCCATTTTAGAACAGTATTCAAGGCCCAAACATAAAGTAAATATTTGTAAACCTAAGGTGAGAACCCCAGGCACTATATTACATCTGCCAAATTAAGGGACCAGGCAGTCTTTTTAGTGCCTTTCAAATCACGTCAAGTGATTGCGGTCTGCTCTGCTACGCTAATCCACTTTACTCTTTCAACTTTGCTCATGCAGCTGTTCTTTCGTCACCAGAAAAGCCCACGGGGGCCCCCGGGAAAAATAATAAGATAGTGTTTAGGTGACAAAATAAGGTCTAACCTCTTCTTCTCGGTCCAGTTTCACCTGCTTATAGTGGGTCGGGTGCAGAAGCTTTGTGCCTAACGCGTCAGATCACAGTTTCCACAACGGACCTCATTCAAGATGGCGGCGGTCTGCAGTGTGCAGAGACGCTGTATCCCGCACTTCAGTCTGAAGTGCCGCGAGAGCAGCATAGCCACACCCGACCCACGAGAACGCTCCAGTTCTCCCCACCCACCCGCGAGAACTCTATAAACCAGCTCCGCCCATCGCCTATTGGGGAGAGTTGTGCTCTATAGTGCGAGCTGGCGTCTCTCCCTTTTTATATCAAAGAATCAAGCTTTCTTTTGCTACGGAACCGAACTGAGTCTTGTTCTCTTGGCTCGAATGACACCAAGCAGGAGCACCCTTCCTGGGGACTGACTCGTGAGGGTCGGTAGCACTTTCAATAACTACGTACTAAGCCCGTGCTGAGTACAGGATACTGTACTTCAAGCATTTCCTCAGCAGCCCTACACACAGCCTTTGCCCACTGCTCACCAAAATGTGAAATAAAGACACAGAAAGAAGAAAGGAACTCACTACCACAAGTGGTAATCAAGACGGAAGCTAGCCTAACTCTAGTATGTGGGAAATAGTAATGCTAATTCCAAAGCAGGGAGAACTTGATAGAGGCATCTCAGAGATAAGGACATAACATTTCCCACCTCCAGTGTATAAAAAAGAAAGCAATAAATAGTGCACTGCTTTTAAGGCCTGGATCCTAACATAGAATACAGTAAATATTTTATACAAGTAATTAAGATTCGTGATAAAAGCTGTTTTCCTCTTCAATGTTACCATTGTCTCCAAATAGGCGTGGTTCTTCTGCAGAGTTCCTTTACCTCTGGTTTAAAATAAACAATTGAACAGGCTTTAATTTCTCCATTTTTACATTATACTGCTTACTTAATGCTTTATAATAAAATGATAATAAATTCAACATATTGTTGCCAGATTTGCATAGATGCCTCATTTATGCATTCTCTTTTTTGATAACAGCATTTCATGGCTGACTCACATCCAGTTTAAAGTATGCTAACACTCCTAGAGCTTACAGTTTCTTTCCAATATCGCCATTAACTATTCTTCTCCTATAACTGATTTTCATTAGTTTCTGCCAGCCCTATGTTTTTAAAATAGTATCTGAAGTGCAGAACAGTTGCACAATCAACACAATTCAAGTAAATTCGGTTTTTTAAAGAGAGAGCATCTCAAAAATGTAAATAAGAAAACAAAAGCTGACCTCTGTTCTCAAGCAAATCCCACCTTAAAAAAATTGTTTTTATCTAGATGCATTTGAAACAAGTTAACAATTACTGGAGATGACAGTAAACTGGCAGGAAAATTACTTAAATTATTCCATCTGGAGAAAAGAAAATGGAAGATAATCATAGATTTAAGACGTAAGGGATTATTTTAAAATGTATTCCAAATAGCAAACCTGTCCAAAAATGTATGCTCATTTATAGATGAAGAAACAGAAGTGTTAATTAATCATGGATCAATATAGGGAGAAGAACAGAAAACTTTCTGAATTTAAGGGTCTTTTAGTTTGTTTTGTGCTCCAACCAGTATGCACTTCTCCATTTCAAATGTATCACCAAATAATCAGAATGCAAAGAAAAGAGACATGAAGAAAGACTTCAAGCTTAAAATGACATAAGAACAAAACAGGAACATATTAGTAGCTTAGGCATAGCCACGTTTGCAAGCAACAATTTTGTGGAAGATAATAAACTATCATATGGGTACAAAGGACTAAATGTTCACTGCTGACTCTCTAAAATAATGTTATGGAAAACGTTCACTTTTACAGCACTGTTTCCTTTATTAAATATTATGTGCCATAGCCCAGATGTAAATCTGACCTAGCTTTTGGTCCAAGATAGCCCCTGAGAATACTAGAAAAGCTAAATGTCAGGATTATGCAGAGCCAAAATTAGCTGAGCATGGATAAAAGTGTGGAAAGATATACCCCAAATTGCTAACAGTGGTTGCCTCTGCAGGATGGAAGTAGAGCTGGGGAAAGAGGAGAATTATCACTTTTAAATCATGTATTTTCTGTTAAAAATTTTTTGTTTAGATTGGTTAAAATGATCACATGTTACTTTTATAATTTAAAAAATTCGTTACTGAAACTTCCGACCAGATGTCAAATAATGTTGCTTCTCAGTTGAAGCAATATCTGACTTAAGAGAAACAGCACTTACTGATGATCCACAAATTCCATTCCCTGAACTGTATCTCTACCTTTTCTCCCTCTATTTGGACATATCAACAGCCCCACAGAAAAATCCCAGAACTATTACCAGGTGAGCTATCATAAGATGTAGAAAAGGAGCAGTACAGGTAGGCAGAATTTTTTTAGACAATCCTTACATTCAGAAGAGTGAGTAAGGGAAGAAGTTGTGAAAACAGTGAACACACCCTGAATCCAGTTTCCCAAATGGAACTTCTTGCTTGAATATTGTCCTGCATGCCCAAAATATTTCCTGGTTTGTTTGGGTTTTTTTACACTTCAGTTATTACACCATAGAATGGTGCTATAGAATTCTACCAAAAAGATAATCCTCTGGTTTACATCTTTCTTTAAAATACAAATTCTTCTTGAAACGGTAAATGGCTCTCCACTCTTCACACATTAGTAAACGTTAGTTTAATCACATGTCCTCGTAACAGCCAGCTGAAATTAGACTTGCTGTTGAGAGAAAAAGCATATGAGAGAGCGTAATTACCAATGGGAGACCTGGATGTTGAACTGAAGAGGACTTGGTACAAATGAAAGCATGTAAGCTAGGAACTACAAGAGGGCCCTGGAAAGTCATAAAAAAAGATGGGTAGTAAAGGAAGGTAAAGGATACCAGAAAAACTGTGGACTGCAGAATAAGAGCACCCAATGAAAAAAAATAGACTCCTTTTGTTTCCTTCACCTTCTCTTTTTTCCTCTCCTTCCTTCTCTTTTACTTCAAATACTAAAGCAAGTATGAGTACCACATGTGAGTTATATACAGTGGCCTAAATAAACTTCAGCTGAAGCTCCCTCCTCCATCCCTCTACCGCAAAGACTCACCACCACCTCCCACAGACTAAACACACAGTCATTTGTCCACTGCCCAGGAAAAGGTTTGAGAAATAGCTCATTGAACACTGCCAGACAGAAGTATATTTTGTCAATGATATTTCTATGGACTGGACATTTATGCACCCCCCCAAATTCATAATCCCCAATGTGATGGTATTTGGCAGTGGGACCTTTGGGAGGTAATTAGGTCATGAGGATGGAGTCCTCATGAAAGGAATAAGTGCCATCCTTATTCTCCATCCTGGCCTGAGTCATATTGCCTCTGCCAAAGACTCATGTTACACTCCCTTGTAGGTTTTAGAGCTCTTTGGAACACAGACCTGAAATAAGACTCAGGGATTCTGAGATGAACCTTCTGTGCATCCCAAAGACAAAGCAAATCAGCCAGGAACAGAGATGGCTGTGCCTTGTAAAACTGTGGTCATGAAATCCAACCAGGACAGCCAGAGATAGAGAACTCACTACACACACCATCAAAAGTGGTTGATAAAGTGAGCTAAATGAAAGAGTGACATTCACTAGATGTGTTTTCTTAGTTTCCCAGTATCATCTCTTAATTGAGGATGCCTAATACTTTTAAGGAGGACTGGGAAGATAAGTGAGATAACACAAACTATTTGGAGCACTCAATTCAAGGCCAGGTATCCTAGGATTAGCTAGAAATATTTACATATTATATATAGGCCGTGGGGCCTATATAAATACGGGACTTGAGGACATGGGGAGGGGGAAGGGTAAGCTGGGATGAAGTGAGAGAGTGGCATGGACATATATACACTACCAAATGTAAAACAGATAGCTAGTGGGAAGCAGCCGCATAGCACAGGGAGATCAGCTCGGTGCTTTGTGACCACCTAGAGGGGTGGGTTAGGGATGGTGGGAGGGAGACGCAAGAGGGAAGGGATATGGGGATATAAGTATATGTGTAGCTGATTCACTTTGTTATAAAGCAGAAACTAACCCACCATTGTAAAGCAATTATACTCCAATAAAAATGTTTAAAATATATAAATAAATAAATAAAATAGATTTAAAAAATCATTAAACAATTTTTGACCACCAATTTACATTAACCTCCCTCATACTTATGCTTTCCCAGATATTTCACCTTTCTTCCTCTCAGTATAAATGCACTAAAAGAACAAAAGCATTCTGCTGAAGCAAAAGTAGTAAAAGCATTCTCATAGGCAATGGCTTTTATGCAAAAATCCAGAGGACTTGGGGAAAAACGGAGCTTATGCAGTTTCTTTTGGGGACACATTGGTTTCCCTTGTAGCCTTTCTGATCCCAATCTCAATTTTTGTAGTCCATTTAGCATATACAGGTGATGGGAGGATTAGAACGAGAGTCCCCTAGTGGAGGAACAGAAAAATGTGTGTGAAGATCATGGAATTGTAGAATAATGGGTAACCAAGAGCCAGATGGTCCGGATTCAAAATATCAGCTCTTCCCCTCACTAACTACATGACTGTGGACAAGTTAACCTCTCTGTGCCTCAGTTTCCACATTTATAAAGTTGGGATAATAAGTACCTGCTTTCCAAGGTTGGATAAATTGAGTAAATTCATATAAAGTGCTTAGGACATAGTCTAACGTATAGTAAGACCTCAATAAACTTGACCATTAATATTGGAAGCATCATATTAACTTTTGTGGCACTTTAGGAATTCATACTGTGGTTTACTTGGAGTTGTCACTGGAAGATAGGAAATGAGACTGCAGAAAAAGGCTGTCTTTACACTCACGATCCTTTTGAGAGCATTTCAGCTTGTAAATGGAGAAATATAAAGGTTTCTTAATAATCATAATGATTCCATAATAATAATAAAGCACAAAATTTATAATTTACTTATGAGTCAATAAGATTAAATTATCAGTGTGAAAACTGAATTAAAAAAAGGAATAAAAATTTTATTCCCTGTTAACCAAGTGAATTTTAGCGTTGGAAATGACTTTCCACTTCTTTACATAACTATAGCTAGGACATAAACGTTAAAAGATCTCTGGTCTTGCATAATTTTAGGTTCAACCATAGTTAAAGGAAACAAATAGGAATAAATATGGATACATGATGAAAAATTTTGCAATAAGCAAAGAATAATTTTTAACAATAGAAGAATTATTCATTTTACCAGACAGCTTAATATCTTACATAACAGTGAGATAGAACCTAACACCTGCAGGTAAGACAGGGTGGGTGAGAGAAGCTGATATTGAACGATTACATAAAATGACACTTGGCAAACAGAGCAAACCAAAGAATGACTGCAAATGTTCCATCACTGGTAGTTTGATACTAAGGAGTAGATAAATAAAATAAAAGAGGAAATTGGGAGGCATGTGAGGAATTGCTAAAACAGAGCTATGAGAGTTAGGAATACAAAGTTGCTTCAAAAAAGCATCAGAAATTTTCCAAATAACATGGATTCCCAAGTATTGCTTAATAAGAACTTTGGATGGAATAATACTATAATAGTCTCTGCAGCTTCAAGCTTTCTTGCTGTCCCCAAAGGCAAACACATAGGGCTTCTGGTTTAAGGGGATGACAGAACCAAAATGCATGGGAAAATCACGAAGTTTAAGTAACCTCATTATGTTCTTATGACTAGGTTTCCTGATCTATGGTTGTTGACTTCTGAGTGGTCATTGGAAGAACCACTGGACTTCTGCTGCTTAGGACTTACTCTTGAATGTGATTCTTTAATCTTCCCCTGTCTACTACATCTTCAGCCCATGTCTTTTGCCTAGAGAGAGACAATGACAACCGTTCATTCAAGAAGGACCCCCATGCAGACCTGAGGACCCAATCAGTGAAGAGCAAATATCAGCTTTTCCATGCAGTGGATGACAACCAATTCAACAGGTTCCTATCCTTCATGAGAATGTTGTCTTTGGAACATTTCCTTACAAGGAGTCCTATTGTCATTTGATCACCAGTTTGAAATATATTATTGCAATTGCAATATTTGTTGTTAACTTTTTAAAAAACACAAAGTGATGAAAATCACTGGATGTGATCAAGTTCAAACAGTCTAAACTATGCTCCCAAACTCCAAATTGATTCAAATTAAATGATGACTTTAAGGTTAAAATATCTCAATGAGAAATCTAAAAGTTAAAAATAAGCAAAATAACAAAAACATCTAAATACCAGAGTAGTCTTCTCTTTAGTTTAATCTCATATTGATGTTGTGTTTTTGAAAAAAATTTTTTTTATTTATTTATTTTTAGCTGTGTTGGATCTTCCTTGCTGCGTGCAGGCTTTCTCTAGTTGTGGCGAGTGGGCACTACACTTCGTTGCAGTGCGCAGGCCTCTCATTGCAGTGGCTTCTCTTGTAGCAGAGCACAGGCTCTAGGCACACGGGATTCCGTAGTTGTGGCACACAGGCTCAGGAGTTGTGGCTCACGAGCCCTAGAGCACAGGCTCAGTAGTTATAGTGCACAGGCTTAGTTACACCACGGAATGTGGGATCTTCCCGGACCAGGACTTGAACCCATGTCCCCTGCATTGGCAGGCGGATTCTTAACCACAGCACTAGCAGGGAAGTCCCTCATATTGATGTTTTAAATGTACATACCATCTTTATACTTCTGAGCTATTAATCAACACTTCTGTTTTCTTTAATTTTTTGCCTCTTTTGACCTAAAATAAATTTTAAATGTAATATTTAGATATTAAAATTTTCCACTTTCACATTTTTGCAACTCTTTTAATCTGTGATTGAAGTTAAGGAATCTTCAAAAATGTTTTCATACCTTGAATGAGTAGCATTGCCCTTATTTACAAAGGGTTTTTACTCTGAGATAGTTGATAACAGAATTATATTTATGAGGATCCAAGCCCCAGAGTAACAAATGAGTAAATATGCATTTTCTATGGTTCATCATAAAGCTTAGAGAGAGCATGTAAAAATTTTCTCTTAGAAAGTAATTAAGATAAGTTGAAAGAATAATTAATAATTGTATGGGCTCATTTTATCCTGTGGTTCATAACTTTATTCTGAACCAAATATTTTTAATTTGGAAAGTTTTATGATTAATGTCATTTGATCTAAATCAAATTCATCAGTCCAAATTAAGGTATCAATGTAAGAAGCTTTAGTAATCAATCTTTGGTTTATTGCAGCCATCAAATCATTTATCCATGAATAATTTAGATGAATTCAAAAGAATCATATCTTTCAGCTATACATTTCCCAAATATGTGTGGTGAGGAATAGCAGGAATTGTTCAATATGCTACTAATAACAGTATTTTATTTTCACAAAAATCGACTTTATATCAAATTGTTTTTCATTTTTATTCTTTTCCCTCTCTTGTTAAAAAAAAAAGAAGAATATACACTTTCAGTTACCTGCATTCATGGCCAGATTTTTTTGATGAGTCAGTTAGTTGGTGGATCCATATATTGCTTGAGATCACCATCAACTCTTCTTATTAGGCATTTATCTCATCAAGGCAGATATATCAGATGATTGTCAAAACAATCAAGCTTCTTGAGGGCAATTTAATGTTTCCTTGTAAAATGAAATACCACACAGAGAGAAGTCAGTCAAACAATAAAACAATAAAAATTTGAAGCTAAAGTGTTTTAAATTCTAGTAAGAAATAGCATGAAACGCCAAAATGTATGAATAGAATGTCTCCTTTCATGTGAAAATACTGCTAGGCTTGAGGGTGGGGGTGGGGGTGGTATGAATTGGGAGATTCGGATTGACATATATACACTAATATGGATAAAATAGATAACTAATAAGAACCTGCTGTATAAAAAATTAAATTAAAAATTAAAAATGGCAGATATGTTGATGGAATATTTATATGGAAAAATATGTGAAAATTGTTTACCGAAGCTCTGTGTCCACTGATAAAAAGGGCCAAGGAAAAAGAATTGAAGAATATGAATAAAGGACATACCGTTGACTAAAAAAAAAAAAAATACTGCTAGGCTTAAACAGCTATCATACTGAGACTTGATATTTTACAACTTAGGACTCTTCCATAACTATGTAGCCAATAAGCTCCATCTCTAAACATATTAACAGTTTATATCCATGAAACCTAGGTCATAGAACATTAATGTGTATCAGATGCAGATGGACAACTCAACAGGTACAATTCTTAAGACAATTGTAATTGGTGCTATCCTGAGGGTATGGATGGAAAAGGAGGTTGCCAGGGAAACAAAACCAACTGACTGGACATGTATGACTCTCGGATGCTTTATGATACCACTGAGTACACGAGGGCACATACAGAAGAGCATTGATGTATGTGCAAGAGCTCATTGGCTGTTGCCATGGAGGCAGCCAGTAATGGTGTGCAGGGAACAAACAGAAGGACATAAAAAGAGATGACTGTGCCACACGTACTGAGAAAGAAACCTGTGAAATTCTCTCCGCTCATTGGCCATCACTATGGAGACAGTCTTTAAAAGCCCATAGGAAATGGAAATTAGATTCTGGTTTAAACACAAACACACACACACACACACACACACACACACACACACACACACACATACCTCATAGAGGTGAGTATAAGCATGAAAAATATTTAAGATCAATTTCATAAGCTGTTTTCAGGAACAATTACTAACATATAGCAAAATCTCCCTAGACAGAAAACATTGACATTATTCAATAATTATAGAGAGTATCTTTTTTCCTACCCTGGTATTCATTTCCAAAAGTTACCCATTTTGCTCAATTTTATCTCTAGGTTGTATGTCAGATGCCAATACCACTGTATGCTGTTAAAAGATCACTCTTTCAAGTAATGAATACAACCCCCTGCTGCAAAGCAAGGGCTTAGAGACCTTGAAACCCTGATGTTTGGCAGGTAGATATATTTCAAGTTTTATCAGCTCTTTATACATTGGGTAAATGTTCTTCTGTGATGCATTATTAACAAGGCTCACCAACATCCTGTTATGCAAAAAAAAAAAAAAAATCAGTTGAGCTTTAACCGGCTACTCATGAGGCATAAAGGAAATCGAGGTTTCTTAAATTATCCTCTTTTGCTTTTTTTTGCATGATAGTAGTTTGCCCTGACTCAATTACCAATACAACCATCATCTCTTGAATTCTTTTCAATTTTTCATTTGCTCTAACCTCCTGCTATGTGTAGTAGCTGAGCTGCCTAAAGCTTAGGTTTATCTTGGTCCCCCAAAATACACAGACATATACAACTTGGTCTAAGGAAAATACGTATTGTAGGAAAAAATACAAAAATGATGACTTTTGAGAATATGGAAATTAATTGCCACTACTTATTTACTAAGAAAAGGAAAAGGACTATTCTAACCATGGAATGGAGCTTGAGAGAGAGGAGAAAGAGAGTCACAGGTGGCAAAACCCCCTAATTTACTCCTGGCAACTTTAAAATGGAAATTCTCAACCAAGGGAGGCTCATACTTCTGTTGCAAAAGTCAAAATATTAATAGAGGTATAAATTACTGTAGAATGTTCTGAGTTTCCCCTCTAGCTGGGTGGAAGGGTTATATCTTCTGCCTAAGAAAGAGAGTGCTAGAGAGAGGAAGGCCGAAATAAGGGTAGACTTATCTACCAACTCTATGCAAGCAAACATTTAAAACAAACACTTCTGTCACCCAAAGGCATAGCCAAATGAGCTAGTTGATGGCAACGTAACTGAGTCCTCATTGTAAGTCAGGATGCCCCCAAATTACAAATTTTTTTGGCTAGGGGTCAGCCTGTATCTGGAAATGATAAAGTTCTATCCATGTACTTGGTGTCAGAAGCAATCGTGATCCCAGTATACCCTAACAGTTGTCGAACACATCTGCTGCAAGCTGCCTGCACAACAGTATGACAGATAAAGAAGCATCAGAACTATTAAGAGGATAAGCTGGATCTTATCAGTTAGACTGAAAAGCGTGCTTATATGAACTCTGAAATGCTCCACAGTATCTAACTTTATTTCTCTGATGCCTAAAAAATGTGATTCAGCCTTTAAGCACGACTGGTGTGCTATTTTTAGTCAGAGGGGGAAATCTGGTTCAGTGTCGCTATTAAGTACCATTGTTTATATAGGTCTTTTTATACTAGGATTTGACCTGAACTTTTAGCAAGTTGAGGGGTGGGTTGTGAAGCATATTATCTCATTCCCTTGATCCTAAACACTATCCTCAAAAATTTCATTTGCAGAATGAGTTTCATTTTCAAAGGACTTACTATAAATAATAGTAATAATAACAACTTATTTCATGCTATCATAAAGGTGTAAAAAATTTTTAGAGAATGTTTAATTTTCCTGGGGGGGTCTAATTCTCTTATTTTAGGTTATTTTGCACAGAGATCATTAATATTTTTTAAGCTGATTGACTTTTCATGCTCTAAATTTAGTTACCTCTCTACAGATCTTCAGTTGAAAAAAAACAAAAACTCTAGGGGTTATTTCTAAGTTACATACCTGAAATTCCTGTAATTAGCCAGCCAATAAATTAGAACACCTAGGCTATGGCATCCAGATCCAAAAAGTCTGACTTTCCATTACCGTATAATGAAAATAAAACATTTATTTATACTCAATTATGTTACTTCTATAAAATATTTACTCACATTATGATGTTATATTTCAGCAGTAAATATAGCAAAGTTTTAACATTCCTACAAATATATTCATCAAATCAGTAAGAAAAGTCACAGAATCACAATAACAGATGAGAAAGGGCATGAATGAATCAACAGTTCACCTAAGATGATGACTAGAAAAAATGTTCAAACTCACTAAAATCTAAATATGCAAAATGAAATAATATTTTAGCATATTATAGTTAAATTGCCCAAAATAAATAACGATACATCTTAGAGATTACAAATTTAGAACAAATGATAAAATGAAAACGATAGCTTTTAAAGGTTAGATAATTTAGATCAAAGTTTGAAAAAGTACAAATATTTGGCCAAAAATTTTTTTTTTTGGCTGCACCGTGAAGTTTTATCCACTGGACCACCAGGCAAGTCTTAATTGGGCAAAATTTGAGAACATCTTCATTAACTTGTAACAATTATGAATCTTAATCCAATTATATTCCCTACAGATTTAAACAGAGTATTGTTGTTCTCAAGTTTTGGAAGTCCAAAGTTCCTCAATTGTTGGAGTTAAAATTTTACGGCACCTTTTCTCATTTTAATAGTTATCTATGATCTCAGCTTACCTTTGACTTAGCTAGTGAATTCCCCAGAGGTTTAAGTCCCTTTGCCTCCGAGTTCTAACTTTTCCTTCCTTATACGATTTGACAGAAAGAGCCCAAGGTTGAATATGTCCTATATTTCCCAGTATAACTTCCATGCGACAGCATTTTTCAAATCAGCAGAAAAATTTCCTCTTCTGAACATATTTCTTTTTCATGCCCATTCTTCTTCCTTTATGAATCCAGGACTGGTTTAACTCCAACTTTGCACTGTATACTTAGGCTCATATTGCATTTTCCCTTGGTAATGGGTACAGGAGGTTTTAGATCACTCATAAATCTACTTGTTTTTGTTGTTATTTAAAATGGCATGGCCTTTCCATTTCAAAACAGACTATAACATACATTTAAACAGATATATAAAATTGTTCCTTTCTCTATACCAACTAAATAAACTGTCCTCACAGCTGCTCAAAAGCACAGATTCAGTCTACTACAACTTTTTCCTAATTCAGTGTTCCTTGAAAACAAACTACAAATTCAGAAATTTCATCATATTTCTTAATGATATGACTATATTAAACTTTTCATAAAACAAATAATGTTCCATATTTGGAAACACATAAAATATCTGTGATCCCACACTAGCTTATCAGACACTTTCAGTCATTGGAAGAAAACTCTGTATTTTCAGTAGATAAATTATTTTTTCAATTCCTATTTAGATAGCACCTAATAGTAAAATTATAGTTTCTAAAAATAGTAAACTTGATATAGTCTTCTCCATTTTTAGTTAAAACATTTTAATTTTGATAGTTTCCTTTATTCACCAGGAAAAAAATTCTAACTTTGTCATAATATGGGAAAAAAATTACCTTTTCAGCCTTACTTTCTGCTAACACTTTCCTGCCTGCTATTATATCCATCTGCCTGATATACCCTTGAGCTTTTTCTTCACATTTGACAGATTTGGTATTATTTTTCAAGGCCAACTCAAAGGTACTATATGAAGCCATCATTAATGACTAGATTTGAATTACTTATTGCAGTGCACTGCTGACCTAAAACAAATAGATTGCCAGTTATTTCTGCATCAAAAATGGGTTTATTCGAATTCAGCAAAGAATTGTAATTCAGGGGGATTGGAACCAAGATGGCAGACTAGAAGGACGTGCTCTCAATCCCTCTTGTGAGAACACCAGAATCACAACTACCGGCTGGACAATCATCAACAGGAAGACACTGGAACTCACCAAAAAAGATACCCCACATCCAAAGACAAAGGAGAAGCCACAATGAGACGGTAGAAGGGGCGCAATCACAGTAAAATCAAATACCATAACTGCTGGGTGGGTGACACACAGACTGGAGAACACTTATACCACAGAAGTCCACCCACTGGAGTGAAGGTTCTGAGCCACACGTCAGGCTTCCCAACCTGGGGGTCCAGCAACGGGAGGAGGAATTCCTAGAGAATCAGACATTGAAGGCTAGTGGGATTTGTTTGCAGGACTTGGACAGGACTGGGGGGAACAGAGACTCTACTCTTGGAGGGCACACACAAAGTAGTGTGCGCATCGGGACCCAGGGGAAGGAGCAGTGACACTGGGGGAGACTGAACTGAACCAGACCTACTTGCTAGTGTTGGAGGGTCTCCTGCAGAGGCAGGGGGTGGCTGTGGCTCACCGTGGGGACAAGAACACTGGCAGCAGAAGTTCTGGGAAGTACTCCTTGGCATGAGCCCTCCCAGTCTGCCATTAGCCCAACCAAAGAGCCCAGGTGGGCGCCAGTGTTGGGTTGCCTCAGGCCAAACCTCCAACAGGGAGGGAATCCAGCCCCACCCACCAGAAGTCAAGTGGATTAAAGTTTTACTGAGCTCTGCCCACCAGAGCAACACCCAGCTCTACCCACCAGAGCAACACCCAGCTCTACCCACTGCCAGTCCCTCCCATCAGGAAAGCTGCACAAGCCTCTCAGACAGCCTCATCCACCAGACGGCAGACAGCAGAAGAAAGAACTACAATCCTGCAGCCTTTGGAACAAAAACCACATTCACAGAAAGAAAAACAAGATGAGAAGGCAGAGGGCTATGTACCAGATGAAGGAACAAGATAAAACCCCAGAAAAACAACTAAATGAAGTGGAGATAGGCAACCTTCCAGAAAAGGAATTCAGAATAATGATAGTGAAGATGATCCAAGACCTGGGAAAAAGAATGGAGGCAAAGATCAAGAAGATGCAAGAAATGTTTAACGAAGACCTATAAGAATTAAAGAACAAACAAATGGAGATGAACAATACAATAGCAGAAATGAAAACTACAATAGAAGGAATCAATAGCAGAATAACTGAGGCAGAAGAACGGATAAGTGACCTGGAAGCCAGAGTGGTGGAATTCACTGCTGTGGAAGAGAATAAAGGAAAAAGAATGAAAAGAAATGAAGACAACCTAAGAGACCTCTGGGACAACATTAGATGCAACAACCTTTGCATTATAGGGTCCCAGAAGGAGAAGAGAGAGAGACAGGACCCAAGAAAATATTTGAAGCGATTATAGTCAAAAACTTCCCTAACATAGGAAAGAAAAGAGCCACCCAAGTCCAGGAAGCACAGAGAGTCCCATACAGGATAAATCCAAGGAGAAACACACTGAGACACAGCAATCAAATTGGCAAAAATTCAAGACAAAGAAAAATTATTGAAAGCAACAAGGGAAAAATGACAAATAACATACAAGGGAATTCCCATAAGGTTAACAGCTGATTTCTCAGCAGAAACTCTACAAGCCAGAAGGGAGTGGCATGACATAGTGATGAAAAGGAAGAAACTATAACCAAGATTACTCTACCCAGCAAGGATATCATTCAGATTCGATGGAGAAACCAAAGGCTTTACAGACAAGCAAAAGCTAACAGAATTCAGCACCACCAAACCAGCTCTACAAGAAATGCTAAAGGAACTTCCCTAAGTGGGAAACACAAAAGAAGAAAAGGACCTACAAAAACAAATCCAAAACAATTAACAAAATGGTCATAGGAACATACATATCAATAATTACCTTAAACGTGAATGGATTAAATGCTCCAACCAAAAGACACTGGCTTGCTGAATGGATACAAAAACAAGACCCATATATATGCTGTCTACAAGAGACCCACTTCAGACCTAGGGACACATACAGACTGAAAGTGACGGAATAGAAAAAGATATTCCATGCAAATGGAAATCAAATGAAAGCTGGAGTAGCAATTCTCATATCAGACAAAATAAGCTTTAAAATAAAGAATGTTACAAGAGAAGGACACTACATAATGATCAAGGGATCAATCCAAGAAGAAGATATAACAATTATAAATATATACGCACCCAACATAGGAGCACCTCAATACATAAGGCAAGTGCTAACAGCTGTAAAACAGGAAATCGACAGTAACACAATAATAGTGGGGGACTTTAACACCTCACTAACACCAATGGACAGATCATCCAAACAGAAAATTAATGAGGAAACAGAAGTTTTAAATGACACAATAAACCAGATAGATTTAATTTTTTTTCTTTTTTTTCCTTTTTTGCGGTATGCGGGCTCTTACTGCTGTGGCCTCTCCCATTGCGGAACACAGGCTCCAGACGCACAGGCTCAGTGGCCATGGCTCACGGGCCCAGCCGCTCCGCGGCATGTGGGATCTTCCCGGACCGGGGCACGAACCCGTGTTGCCTGCATCGGCAGGCGGAATCTCAGCCACTGTGCCACCAGGGAAGCCCCAGGTAGATTTAATTGATATTTATAGGACATTCCATCCCAAAACAGCAGATTACACTTTCTTCTCAAGTGTGCATGGAACATTCTCCAGGATAGATCACATCTATGGTCACAAATCAAGCCTCAGTAAATTTAAGAAAATTGAAATCATATCAAGCATCTTTTCTGACCACAACGTTATGAGATTAGAAATGAAATACAGGGAGAAAAACGTAAAAAACACAAACACATGGAGGCTAAACACTATGTTACTAACTAACCAAGAGATCACTGAAGAAATCAAAGAGGAAATCAAAAAATACCTAGAGACAAATGACAATGAAAACACGACAATCCAAAACCTATGGGATACAGCAAAAGGAGTTCTAAGAGGGCGGTTTATAGCAATACAAGCCTACCTCAAGAAACAAGAAAAATCTCAAATAAACTATTTAACCTGACACCTAAAGGAACTAGAGAAAGAAGAGCAAACAAAACCCAGAGTTAGCAGAAGGAAAGAAATCATAAAGATCAGAGCAGAAATAAATGAAATAGAAACAAAGAAAACAATAGCAAAGATCAAGAAAACTAAAAGCTGTTTCTTTGAGAAGATAAACAAAATTGATAAACCATTAACCAGACTCATCAGGAAAAGAGGGAGAGAACTCAAATCAATAAAATTAGAAATGAAAAAGGAGAAGTTACAACAGACACCGCAGAAATACAAAGCATCCTAAGAGACTACTGCTAGCCAATAAACACTATGCCACTAACACTATGCCAATAAAATGGACAACCTGGAAGAAATGGGCAAATTCTTAGAAAGGTATAACCTTCCAAGACTGAACCAGGAAGAAACAGAAAATATGAACAGACCAATCACAAGTAATGAAATTGAAACTGTGATTAAAAATCTTCCAACAAAAAAAGTCCAGGACAGGATGGCTTCACAGGTGAATTCTATCAAACATTTAGAAAAGAGCTAACACCCGTCCTTCTCAAACTCTTCCAAAAAACTGCTGACGAAGGAACACTCCCAAACTCATTCTACGAGGCCACCATCACCCTGATACCAAAACCAGACAAAGATACTACAAAAAAACCAAATTACAGACCAATATCACTGATGAATATAGATGCAAAAATCCTCAACAAAATACTAGCAAACAGAATCCAACAACACATTAAAAGGATCATACACCATGATCAAGTGGGATTTATCCCAGGGATGCAAGGATTCTTCAATATATGCAAATCAATCAACGTGATACACCATATTAACAAACTGAAGAATAAAAACCATATGATCATCTTAATAGGTGCAGGAAAAGCTTTTGACAAAATTCAACACCAATTTATGATAAAAACTCTACAGAAATTAGGCATAGACAGAACCTACCTCAACTTAATAAAGGCATATACAAGAAACCCACAGCAGACATCATTATAAATGGTGAAAAACTGAAAGCACTTCCTCTAATATCAGGAATGAGACAAGGATTTCCACTCTCACCGCTATTATTCCACATAGTTTTGGAAGTCCTAGCCTCGGCAATCAGTGAAGAAAAAGAAGTAAAAGGAATACAAATTGGAAAAGAAGAAGTAAAACTGTCACTCTTTGCAGATGACATGATACTATATATAGCGAATCCTAAAGATGCCAGCAGAAAACTACTAGAGCTAATCAATGAATTTGGTAAAGTTGCAGGATACAAAATTAATGCACGGAAATCTCTTGCATTCCTATACACTAATGATGAAAAATCTGAAAGGGAAATTAAGGAAGCACTTCCATTTACCACTGCAACAAAGGAATAAAATACCTAGGGATAAACCTACCTAGGGAGACAAAAGACGTGTATGCAGAAAACTATAAGACACTGATGCAAGTAATTAAAGATGATACCAACAGTTGGAGAGATATACCATGTTCTTGGATTGGAAGAATCAATATTCTGAAAATGACTATACTACCCAAAGCAATCTACAGATTCAATGCAATACCTATCAAATTACCAATGGCATTTTTTATGGAACTAGAACAAAAAAATCTTAAAATTTGTGTGGAGACACAAAGACCCTGAATAGCCAAAGCAGTCTTGAGGGAAAAAAATGGAGCTGGAGGAATCAGAGTCTCTGACTTTAGACTCTACTACAAAGCTACAGTAATCAAGACAACATGGTACTGGCACAGAAACAGAAACATAGATCAATGGAACAAGATAGAAAGCCCAGAGATAAACCCACACACATATGGTCAACTAATCTACGACAAAGGAGGCAAGAATATACAATGGTGAAAAGACAGCCTCTTCAATAAGTGGTGCTGGGAAAACTGGACAGCTACATCTAAAAGAATGAAATTAGAACACTCCCTAACACAGTACACAAAGATAAAGTCAAAATGGATTAGAGACCTAAATGTAAGACCAGACACTATAAAACACTTAGAGGAAAACATAGGAAGAACACTCTTTGATATAAATTACAGCAAGATCTTTTCTGATCCACCTCCTAGAGTAATGGAAATAAAAACAAAAGTAAACAAATGGGACCTAATGAAACTTCAAAGCTTTTGCACAGAAAAGGAGACCATAAACAAGACCAAAAGACAACTTCAGAATGGGAGAAAATATTTGCAAACATATCAATGGACAAAGGATTAATCTCCAAAATATATAAACAGCTCATGCAGCTCAATATTAAAAGAATAAACAACCCAATCAAAAAATGGGCAGAAGACCTAAATAGACATTTCCCCAAAGAAGATATACAGATGACCAAGAAGCACATGACATCTGCTCACCATTACTAATTACTAGAGAAATGCAGATCAAAACTACAATGAGCTCTCATCTCACACCAGTTAGAATGGGCTTCATCAGAAAATCTACAAACAACAAATGCTGGAGAGGGTGTGGAGAAAAGGGAACCCTCTTGCACTGTTGGTGGGAATGTAAACTGATACAGCCACTATGGAGAACAGTATGAAGGTTCCTTAAAAAAGTAAAAATAGAATTACTATATGATCCAGCAATCCCACTACTGGGCACCCACCCAGAGAAAACTGCAATTAAAAAAACACATGCACCCCAATGTTCATTGCAGCACTATTTACAATAGCCAGGTCATGGAAGCAACCTAAATGCCCATCGACAGGCAGATGAATGGATAAAGAAGATGTGGTACATATATACAACGGAATATTACTCAGCCATAAAAAGGAACAAAATTGGGTCATTTGTTGAGAAGTGGATAGATCTAGAGACTGTCATACAGAGTGAAGTAAGTCAGAAAGAGAAAAACAAATATCGTATATTAACACGTATATGTGGAACCTAGAAAAATGGTACAGGTGAACCAGTTTGCAGGGCAGAAATTAAGACACAGATGTAGAGAACAAACATATGGACAGCAAGGGGGGAAAGCTGCAGGGGTGTGGTGGTGGTGGTGTGATGAATTGGGCGATTGGGATTGACATATATACACTGATATGTATAAAATTGATGACTATTAAGAACCTGCTGTATAAAATAAAAAATAGAGAAAACCTATTTATTAAATAAAAAAGAATTGTAATTTAGATTGTGTAACCATGGCGAGCCATGTGCAAGTCCCCAGAAAAAAATGGAGAGAATTCTTTCATAGAGGGGAAAAGGAACTTGGGAGGCCTATAGTAAACAAAGACTCCATGACTTTTCATTGGCTGAATTGTGACTGTCTCTCATTGGCTGAGCTCTTGCCAGGAAGGAGGAAGAAGTCTTCTTCCTGTTGGGCTCCCACTGTTGTTGGTCATAGGGCATGAGAGCTCCCCCTTCTGTTCGCCTGACTCTATTTTTTTGTTTGTTTCTTGGTTTTTTTGGCCACAACCAGCAGCTTACAGGATCTTAGCTCCCCAACCAAGTATTGAACGTGGGACTCCTGCAGTGGAAGCATGGAATCCTAACCACTGGTCTGCCAGGGAATTCCCTGACTCTATTTAACTGAGGTTTCCTTGTATTAATTTTTTATAGCACTATCTGTGATCTCCTAGGTCTTTGTCCACACTTCTTTCTAAACACTTGTTATCTTTTATTACGTTATAGACATATGTGTCATCTCATATATGTCTATATCTCCTTCTAGACTGTAAGATACTTAAGAGTAAGCAACATATCCTGTTTACCTTTATATTTTCAGGATCTCACAAAATAGCTGCTATATCAATAAAATACTGCCACACAAACATTTAATGAAAAAAAATCATTATTGAGATTATAAACAGGCAGAATGGTAAAACCTATAAGGGAAGCAAAGTACTTCTTTGTCTGAAACAAGAGGAAAGAAAGTTGTCCATATATAGCATTGCTCCTTTGTGAAGGTGTTTTCACCATTTCAAAGTTAAGGTTAAAAATCTTGGGGGAAACACTGATTCAGCTAATTATGAATTTGTATCCTAGATATTCATACTTTTAGTTTGGCCAAACTACAAATAGTTGTAAATAAACTTTACAAGGTATTCTCCAAGGAAGCAGGAATAAACAAAGAATGTGATCCAGAAAATTAGAGAATAGTTCAATGGGGTGATTAACATCCTATCCATTATCAGACCAGGCTGTCCTGAGGAAGAACACACTCAGCTTAAACCTATTTTAGGACCAGGGCTAGGAAGCAAGAGTCTATGAAATCTTGAATGCCTGCAATATCTAAATGTGCAGGTATCCTTTTCTTCTTCAAAGGCACGGAGTATTTATTTTGGCTGAAACTTCTGAGTGGGCTGTGTGATATTGTGATTTATAATAAGAAACATATATCTGGTCTTTATCCCCATTAAAGTCATAGAGCTCCTAAAACCCTTGAAATTTCCTAAGTGACAAAAGCAATAAAGGTGTCTTTTGTTATGTTCTTGATGGAAACTTTTGGAAAGCCCTTGGGTAACCTAGGGTGGGGGCTGATTACCAAGGGAATCAACCAGGTGATTAAAGGGATGGAACTTTCAGTTGTACATCCTGACCTTCCTGGGAGGGGAGAGGAGCTGGAGTTCAATGTCCAGTGGCCAGTGATTTAATCAATCATGCCTATGTAATGAAGCCTTCAAAAAACTCAAAAGTATGGGGTTTGGAGAGCTTCTGGGTTGGTGAACATGTAGAGATTCAGGGAAAGTGGAACTCCCAGAGAGCATGGACGTTCTGAGCCCTTTTCCTGTACCTTACCCTGTTCATCACTTTCATCTGGTTGTTCCTGAATTATATCCTTTTATAATAAATCAGTGATCTAGTGAGTAAACAGGTTTCCTAAGTACTGTGAGTCACTCTAGCAAATTAATCAAACCCAAGGAGAGAGTCGTGGGAACCTCTGATCTATAGCCAGTTGGTCAGACATACAGGTGATAACCAGAGCTTATGATTGGCATCCTGAGTTGGAGGAGGTTGTTGGAACCTCCAATTTGTAGCCAGTTTGTCAGAAGCACAGGTAAAAACTTGGACTTGTGACTGATTGGCATCTCAGATGAGAGGAGGAGTGATCTTGTAAGACTGAGCCCTTAACCTGTGGAATCTGATGCTACCTCCCAGTAGATAGAGTCAGAATTAAAGAACACCCACCTGGTAACCTAAGCATTGCTTGTTGGTGTGGGGAACACCCTTCTCCAACATACATACACAAATTGGAATTGGGTCTAAGAACCCCCAAAAGACAAGATTTTAGATAAACTAGTTCTTATTCTTCAAGCTAGTGAGTAGCCATTCTCCCACACAAGCAATTGTAAAACTGTGCCTATGCTTTGATCAGAGTGAGCAGAGTGTGCAAGTAAACACATAGACTCTTGGTCCTGTTCTCCAGACCCTTTCAAATTTTCCGTCTTCTGTAAACCAATCTATCTTCAGATATGTGTTAATATCATTAGGCTCTAGCTTGTTTCACATTTACTCTTACTTTTAAATATATTTCTAGGTGCAATTCTCCTAACTTGACCCACAGATTTGCTAATTTAGTCACTTATATGAAGGTGTTAGTTATTTAGCTCTTAGAATTTCACCTTAATTTTTCTAGTTGTAAGATCATCTCACTCTAGCCTTTAGTACACTCTCTCTAATTCTCAGTGGATTACATAAATTATATCTGTACAAGCCTAATGTTTTAAGCCTTTATAAAGACTACAGTTGGACAAAAATAATGCCCTTAGGCAACTCTCATAACCATTTCCTACAGTCAATCAACTCCATTCTTACTGAAGGGGAAGATTTTTGCAAAACTTGACATTGCCCAAGTTAGGCAGCTTGTTCAGCAACCCTGAAGTGTAGATATCTAATCATCATTAATTGAGAAATCTTCCAAAATTTATTTGTTCAGCTTAGACTTTCTAACCCTTGGAATTAGATGTATCATGGAGACACTGTTTTATGGGCCTCCAGATAAGGTAAAAAGGTTTTTATAATATATTAGCCATAAGAGCTACAGAAGATAAGTTCTTTTGAAAACATCTACATCATTTCCTTTGGAGTCAACCTTGATCCTCAGTTCACATTCAATCTTCAAGAAATTTTGATGGCTCTTCTTTCAAAATATATCAGAATCTGACCATCTCTCACTCCTCTCCACCTCCCATGGCAGTGCCAGCACCTCTCTAGACCACTGTGAATTACTACACCTTGAATTACAATCTGCCCTCCACGTGTACCAATTTTGCATCCACGGATTCAACCAACTGCAGATTGAAAATATTTTTTTTAATTCCAGAAAGTTCCAAAAAGCAAAACGAATTTGCTGTGGACCAGCAACTACTTACATAGCATTTACATTGTATTAGGTATTATAAGTAGTCTAGAGATGATTTAAAGTATGGAAGGGTGTATGTATATTATATGCAAATACTACAACATTTTATATAAGGTACTTGAGCTCCCTCAGATTTTGGTACCTGCAGGGGCCCTAGAATCAGCTCCCCACAGTTACCAAGGGACGACTGGACTATAATGGCCTCACAACTGCTCTATTTTTATACTTTCTCTCCTATAGTCTGCCTTCAACACAGACATTAAAACATTAATCTGCTCTCCTCTGCTCAAAACCTTAGAGGGGTTCTCCTTCATTTAGGGAAGAGAGAACTCCGATTTCTACCAAGAATGTGGAAGAATAAAAGACCAAGCATTGCCAAGCATTCTGGCAACAAAGGCTGATTTTATGACCTATTTTAGAAATTTTCACTAAGAAAAGAATATACAATTTGGGAAAAGATGCAAAGAAGACATACACATCAAGATCTATGTGCCTTCATGAAAAGATGCTCAACATCGCTAATTACTAGAAAAATGCAAATCAAAACTACAATGAGGTATCACCTCACACCAGTCAGAATGGCCATCATTAAAATGTTGACAAATAACAAATGCTGGAGAGGGCGTGGAGAAAAGGGAACCCTCCTACACTGTTGGTGGAAATGTAAGTTGGTGCAGCCGCTATGGAGAACAGTATGGAGGTTCCTCAGAAAACTAAAAACAGAACTACCATATAACCCAACAATCCCACTCCTGGGCATATGTCTGGTGAAAACTTTAATTCAGAAAGATACTACATGCACCCCAACATTCATAGCAACTCTATTTACAATAGCAAAGGCATGGAAGCAACCTAAGTGTCCATCAACAGATGAATAGATTAAGAAGATGTGATATATATATATATATATATACACACACACACACACACACACACACACACACACACAATGGAATACTATTTAGTCATAAAAAAGAATGAAATTTTGTCACTTGCAACAATGTGGATGGACTTGGAGGGCATTGTGCTAAGTGAAATAAGTCAGAGAAAGACAAATACTGTATGACATTGCTTATATGTGGAATCTAAAAAGTACAACAAACTAGTGAATATAACAAAAAAGAAGCAGACTCACAGATATAGAGAACAAACTAGTGATTATAGTGGGGAGGAGGGGGAGGGGCAATATAAGGGTAGGGGAGTGGGAGGTACAAACCACTGGGTGTAAGATAGGCTACAAGGATGTATTGTACAACATGGGGAATATAGCCAGTAATCTGTAATAACTGTAAATGGAGTGTAACCTTTAAAAATTGTTTAAAAATTGTATAAGGACTTCCCTGGTGGCTCAGTGGTTGGGAATCCGCCTGCCAATGCAGGGGACACAGGTTTGATCCCTGGTCTGGGAAGATCCCACATGCAGCGGAACAACTAAGCCCGTGCGCCACAGCTGAGCCTGCGCACCACAACTGCTGAAGCCTGCATGCCTAGAGCCTGTGCTCTGCAACAAGAGAAGCCACCACAATGAGAAGCCCCCACTCGCTGCAACTAGGCAAAGCCCGCATGCATCAACAAAGGCCCAATGCAGCCAAAAATAAATAAATAAATTTATTTTTAAAATATTGTATAAAAATTAAAATTAGAAAAAACTTCTATGTTCCTATATTCTGGTGAGGAGTGGTCCTTACAAAGGTCTACTGCCTGACTCTCAGGGACTGGGGCTTACTTCCTGGTCCCCACTTCTACCCCAGGCTACCTGGGTGGCATCTAACGCAAAAGCCTCTACCTCGGTCTCAGTCACTTCTGGCCTGAAAATTGCTGCTCCCCATTATAGATCTATTTGGTGGAGATGGAAGGAGCTGTTTCTGCCCTCTTTTCAGTTTTGACCTGGGTGTTTGCATCTTCTGCTCATTTTTTCCCCTTTGCCCATGATAAAAGCAAATATTTTTTTTCAAAAGGTTCAATTAAAAACCTAGAGTAAGGCTAATGGACAGATTAGGTTATGTTGTCAGACTAAAATCTTGAAATAACATGTCAGAAAGTATGAAGAATTGGTTAGCCTATTACCTTTTCCTCAAACTGTTCACAGAATTGCAGTGTTTCAATCATAGTTATAAATCCCAGGACTTTCAGACAAAGAGTTCAGCTACAATAACAATGTTGTAAATAGACACAATTCTTTTTCTCTTTTATCCAATATAGTCATTACCTAAATAAAATATACGTATCTGGTCTGTCCATTCTGCTTAAAGTGGAAATAAACTTTTACGGGATACCTTACCCTTTTAGCGTTGAATTTTGTGGAGATTCAAAATGTCATACATGGGGCTTCCCTGGTGGTGCAGTGGTTAAGAATCCACCTGCCAATTGAGGGCATATGGGTTCGAGCCCTGGTCCAGCAAGATCACACATGCCGCGGAGCAACTAAGCCCGTGCACCACAACTACTGAGCCTGCGCTCTATAATCCATGAGCCACAGCTACTGAAGCCTGCGTGCCACAACTACTGAAGACCGGATGCCTAGAGCCCATGCTCTGCAACAAGAGAAGCCACAGCAATGAGAAGCCTGCCCACAGCAACCAAGAGTATCCCCCGGCAACTAGAGAAAGTCTGCGTGCAGCAGCGAAGACCCAAAGCAGCCAAAAATAAATAAATAAATAAATTTATAATAAAAAATAGTTAAAAAAAAATGTCGTACATATGTCCACATCTCTACTGACAATTTCCACATCAGGGAATGTGTGTGTATTTAAGGGTAACTGAAACTATTAGAAATAATAAGAAAATTCATGTCCATGGTTTACAGAGCTAATATTAAAAATAACGTTTGCTTTCCAATATTTAAGCAACAACAATACAAACTGCAGTCGAAGAAATTATCTTTTACAAGAACAATAATAAGATTAAATGTCTAAATATTAACTTACAGGAATTTTACAGAATCTCTATTCCTAAAACTTTAAAACTACACTGAGGAGTGTATAAAAAGATTTTTAAAAATTATTATGCACACTATCCACTTGTATACAAGGGAGACAATATTGTCATTTCCTTTCTAAATTACTCTATAGGTTAAATGCAGTCACAAAACACCAAAAGGATGATTTTTGCACCTGGGCAAAGTTATACTAAAGATCATTTGGAAAAATAAACACACAAAGATGTTGAAGAAAATTCTAAAACAGAAGAGTGAATGGGGCTAGCCCTATTAGCTCTTAAGACATCGTGTAGTTTCCATAAGTAAACAGATTGGAACATGAAAAGAAATAGATCAATGAAACAGAACAAAGTCAAGAAATAGTGTGCAGGACGCACAGAGATGTCCTTTATATTAAAATTGTGTTTCACGTCGATGTGGAAAAACTTCTGTATGGCTAAAACTAAAATTATAACTGTAAACAAAGTTAATGAACATATATAAAAATATTTGTAACATGTTAAAAAAGGATTAATTTACAAAGAACTCATATAAATTAATAAGGAAAGAAAGGATCATTTTGTAAGAGAGAATAAGAGGAATGAGTTGATTTTTTTTTTTTTCTGGAAAAAAGCAAGAAAATGGTGCCTATCATTACTTTACACAAAGAAGAGTGTGGTTGTGAGTGAAGCTGTTTAGAGAGATATGGGGAAAAGAGGCTCTACCTTTCAGTTTGTATCTTTCTCTACAACATGGATTTTTCTAATTATATTCAAGTATGTATTCATTTAACATGTCAACATATTACCTGGGCGATAGGATTTTAGGCCAATATTTATTTTCATTATTTTACTTATTTATAAATAAACCCATATTATTGTTATTTTTAACATTTTAAGGAAATTGCTCTATATTGTCTGTAATTTACTTTAGAATACCCCAGTGTAAATGGAAATATATATGAGTTTCGATTTAATTTTACCGTAGGAGCAGGTAATTATCATTGAAGTGTCCTAATCAGGAACATACACTTCATGGGTGGTTAACTGGCTTTGAATAGCTCTAACTAAAACAATCCAGAAACACCTACACCAGCCTTTCAAATATCTTTATCTCCAATCAGCACAAGAGGCTTTGATATATGTTAGAAGTAATTTTTCACTGTGAAATGAATAGTGTTTAAGATATATGCATTGGCTAGAAATATTATACAGATTTTCATACCTTTGAATGAATAACCTAATATCTAAGCAATCCAATACCCTACGCCTTTTAGAATAAAGCACTGATTTAGGATTATAAATAAATTGTTTCGCTGCCTAATGACAGATTTTCTCAACTGACTCTAACTAAAACGTTAGCTATATTTGACATTAAAATATAATCACGGGCTTCCCTGGTGGCGCAGTTGTTGGAAGTCCGCCTGCCGATGCAAGGGACACGGGTTCGTGCCCCGGTACGGGAGGATCCCGCGTGCCGCAGAGCGGCTAGGCCCGTGGGCCATGGCCGCTGGGCCTGCGCGTCTGGAGCCTGTGCTCCGCAGCGGGAGAGGCCGCAACAGTGAGAGGCCCACGTACCACACACACACAAAAATAAATAATATATATATAATCACATTCATCTATATTGAAGCTTGTATGCAAGATTCTGTCAGAGTGCCTAAAATGATGCAATTTATAGAGCATGATGACTTTTCCCAATAAACATTTCTATGTAATGTTTGTATGTGTGGCAAATTTGAGCTTGCTTTCATTATGACATTTCACCCTACGGTGAAGCTATGAGAGAGAAGACCTACAGTCTCACCTAACTTTTAAGGGAGGTCACTCCACTTATCTACCCCAGAAGCTTAATTATTATGAATGACCAAATTACCTTAGGTCAATTTACAACACACTTATAATAGGGGTCTTACGGGTGGCAGCTCTGAGAAGGAGAAAGCTTGGAAACAATCTCAGCATGGTATCCTCCCTCTCAGTTATCATAATTAGTCTCCAGAAATATAGACATAGAATTCAAAATGTAAGATTTAATCATGGCTTTGATAAGGGTCTTTGTATCTCTTTATTAAGCTTATAGAGATATCTATCCTCCCTTTTCTATGTCACTATTATATTCCCAATTCTCCACCCCAATGAGCCTCTTTGCCAGGTGTATTACCAACTATTTTTTGGAGATATGCTAAGTATTCTGCTGGTTTCTGAATTTGCAATACCCAAGGGCTTGTTTAGGGCCTTTGATCATTCTGCTGAAAGCCCTGACAAACTCTGCTGACTTGAAAAATTAACAGTAAAAATAGAACCTCCATAATGTAAATTTCTCTGTTTTCATTCCATTTGTCCACATTTAGAATTGCCAGGCTACCTGAAATAATAAACATTTGGGCAAAGTTTATTTTCTTGCTAACTTTATAGGTATGTGTCGCTTCTTAATTCCCCATACAAAAATTTAAATTATCTAATCCTTTGTACATTTATTAATCAACTCTTGGAATTTCATTTAGGTCTATTTTAAAAGTTTTTTCTTGGGCTTCCCTGGTGGTGCAGTGGTTGAGAGTCCGCCTGCCCATGCAGGGGACACGGGTTCGTGCCCCAGTCTGGGAAGATCCCACATGCCGTGGAGTGGCTGGGCCCGTGGGCCATGGCCGCTGAGTCTGCGCGTCCGGAACCTGCGCTTCCGGAGCCTGTGCTCCGCAACGAAAAAGAAAGTTTTTTCTTAAAATCTAATGTAGTCTCTAGAATAGTTCACAGAAATTTGAATGCCCTACCTTTGCAAATCTAAATCTTCTGTGTATTTGACGGATAGTTTCAATCTTGCCATCTCAAGTTTCAATCTCTAGCATTATTAATTCAAATTATAATCAGTTTCTTCAGTCTCATACCATCCTTCCCTATGTCCCTTAGCAAAACAAATTTAATCTTTTCATCTGGAAACAGTTCATTCCACATCTCGTCATGAGCTCACTACACTCTCAGATCAACTGATATCTGTGAAAACAGATGTCTAACGATTATTAGAAACAAAATCTGTAAAAGGTCTCTGAGATATCTGGTTCAGCATCCTTACTTTAGAGGTAAACTGTGTTTCCCAGAGAGGTTTAGCAAGTCTCTCAGTTATTCATCAACTTAGGGTCAAAGCTGAATTATTCAGAACCTAAATTTCCTTACTCCCTTAGGCCATATCCCCCAAGGATACCACACCACTTCCTTATTCAATTGTCTGAATCACTAAGAGCCAACATTTCAGCAGTGGAAATATGGTGAAGTTGAAATAAAATCTATATGGAAATTTCAAGCTTTATTATTTAGATCTAGAAAAATACCCTAGGAATAGCAACATTAATTCTTTGACAGTTTTTAACAACAACAAAAATACTATCTCTTTTATACTTTCTTCTTTATATTCCCAGATTATAGGAGGTGAAGAGGACCGTAGTCTTATTTCTCTTTCCTCTCTTTGGAGCCATCACATAAAGTTAAGAACCCTTAAGCTCTTGCTCTGATTGAGCCATTCCTGAAGCATCTTTTTCACGTTCCATTCATTGTGTAATAATTTTGCTTCTAACCCTAAAACTGTCAACTTTTTTCCTTGTCCTTTTTTTTTTAGCTTTACATGAATTGACGAAGGATGAACAAATAGGTCAATAAATGAATGAGACTGTAAACTGGGTTCTTCCAATCTGAAACCAAGGTAATTTTTCAGTTATATATAATTAATGCTTTCTGATAATTGGCAAAGAACCTCAATGGTATTGTATCCAAATGACTGACAGACTCTATGGCATCAGAAATGATAGTGATAATATGGGGTATGCTACCCAGAAAAAGCAAGGTTGACATCTACCAAATTATGTATGAAATCTAACATCTGTTAGAGCCATTCAAGGTGCAAAATAACTTAGTGAGTTAATATATACAATAACTTAGAAATGTCTAAATATTGTTAAGTTATTGCTGATTAAATTTTTAAAGGTTTAGTTTCGCATTTTCTTTTTTCTTTTTTGCGGTACGGGGGCCTTTCACCGCCGCGGCCTAACCCGTCGCAGAGCACAGGCTCCGGACGCGCAGGCCTAGCGGCCACGGCCCACAAGCCCAGCCGCTCTGCGGCATGTGGGATCACTCCCGGACCGGGGCACGGACCCGCGTCCCCCGCATCGGCAGGTGGACCCTCAAGCACTGCGCCACCAGGGAAGCCCTCCCATTTTCTATTTTTATTTGATCATATATGTTGTATTGAGCTTTTGAGTATCCCTCTCTAAAAAACTCTTAAGTTATTTTTGCTATCTAATCTGCACTGTCAATGCAATCCCATTTCTCACTCTTGTAGTGTAGCTCTTTTTTCTTTTCAAGTACCAGAAATAAACATTTAACATTTGCATACAGAAAACTCTGTGTTTCTACATGCATGAGACATGATAGACTTGGAGAAATGATTATCAACTGAATTCAGATATGGGAGAATGAAAGATGTCAATTTTAAAATGTTTTTTCACTTCCTTATGGAATCTCAGTGATCAGCTTCTGTGAACTTTCTTTCCTCATCTGTATAACAGGGATGCTAAGCTATATAACCTAAAATCTAATTATAGGAAATTAAAACAGCCACTTCAATGTCTATCCCATGCTATATCATGGTAATATAATCAGATAATAATATGGTCCAGCAATTTGTTAGCCAGCAAATGCATCTCCCCTTTCATGCTGCTTTACTAAATTCAGGTTTTTAATAAACATTCATTTCTGAAAGGTCCATAAAGGTATAATTATGAGATTTTCCCATTATGGTGTGGCAGGTCTACAGAAGAATGAAGTGATAGTCTGATTATAAAATTATAACACATGCAATATGAGAGACACTATGGTAAGCCTAATCAGCTTGCTATAAAGTATTCAGAATTTTAAAGATGACATACATTCTATGAAGTTGCAACTGTCTAATCCATGTAATTGCTCTTTTTTCCCACTTAAATTTTGAACTATTTCCTTTGTGTGGTTAGAACTGGAAAAAAAAACTGACAATAAATCAGCATTATACCATATATTGGAACGCTTAGTAAGTAAAACATCATACATTACTATTATAAAATTATAAAAAATCAATTATGGTATTGGGTTATAGATTCTTATGATAAAATATTTATTTTGTTTAGCAATAATAGCAATATAGTAAAATGAACTAAACTGGAAAAACTAAAAATCCCCCTCACCACTTTGTCAAGAGTACACACAGGAATGATGAAAGATTCCTTATTCTGTTTGTTTAATGTTTGGATTTCAGTGATGCCTACCTCTGAAGATAATCTTGAGTGGCACATTTGACATTATATGAATCTAGAGTAAGTTTGATGCCACATTTTCAAATACAATGAGATACTGCATTTCACTGTCAGTTTCTATGTTTCTAGAGAATTTCAGAATCATGCAAGAAATCTTAAGAATCAGGTCCTATCTTGTTATTTGTGAATATGAATTATTTCAAAATATAAAGCATAGGGAGAGGAAGAGAAAATTTAAGGAAAATAATAGTATTACCTGGTCAAAGAAATCTAAATAGCTTTCAGTTAGAAACCCTAGTAATTAACATCATGAGTTTAATAATGAATAGTCAAGAAGATTTCAATCTTGATGTATTATACTTCTTGGGCTACTATAACAAAGTATCACACACTGGGTAGCTTAAACAACAAAAATTCATTTTCTCACAGAAGTCCAGGAGCAAGGCACTGGCAATGTTTGGTTTCTGGTGAGACCTCCCTTCCTGACTTGCAGAGAATCACCTTCTCAGTGTGTCCTCACATGGCCTTTCCTCTGTGTGTGTATATGCAGAGAGAGTGAGCGAGCTGTGGTGTCTCTTCCTGTTCCCATAAAGACATCTGTTCTGTTGGACTAGAGCCTCACCCTTATGACCTCATTTACCTTCAATTACCTCCTTAAAGGCCTTATCTCCAAGTACAGTCACATTGAAGGTTAGGCTTTTTTTCCCTTTCTTTTGTGCTGTGCCATACAGCTTGTGGTATCTTAGGCCATGCGGCATGTGGCATCTTAGTTCCCTGAACCTGTGCCCCCTGCAGTGGAAGCACGTAGTCTTAACCACTGGACCACCAGGGAAGTCCCCGAGGGTTAGGCTTTTAACATAAGAACTTTGTAGGAACATGATTCAGTTTATAATATTTGGTATCCATTGGAAACCCCTCAAAATATTTCTCTCTCTACTTTAGGTCAAGCTAGGAATAACTGGCATAAGGTATTTATTAATTGTGACAATTGCAAGAAATTTATTCTCAATTAGAAGGAACATATCAGTATTCTCATATTATAATTTTAGCCTTTACCTCCAGGAGAAGAATACAGAGGAATTATAACACAATTATAACACATTTTAAGACATTTTTTCCTATTGCTGAGTAGTATTCCATTGTATAAATATATCATAATTAGTTTATTAAACTGTTGTTGGTTTTGAATTGTTTCTGCTATTAACATTTGTTTGCAAGTATTTGTGTGGACATATGTTTTCATTTCTCTTGATTAATTACCTAGAAATAGAAATGTTAAGTCATAGGACATATATATTTTACTTTATAAGAAACTGCCAAAAATTTTTCCAGAGTGGCTCTATCATTTAACACTCCCACCAGCAACGTATGAAGGTTCCAGTTGCTCTGCATCCTTGTTGACATTTGGTATTGTCATCTTTTAAATTTTAGCTATTTTAAGGGTATGAAATGGTATTTCATTGTGTTTTTAATTTGCATTTTCCTGATGACTAATGAAATTGATCACTTTTTCATATGCTTATTGTACTTTTTAGTTCTAGAATTTCCATTTGGTTCTCTTATATAGTTTCATTTCTCTGCTGAGATTTGCCTATCCATTCACTCATTCTGATCATCTTTTTCCTAAGTCATGAACATCTTAATAATTATTTCTTTAAAGTACTTGCCTGATAATTTTAACATCTAGATCACCTTGGGATTTCTTCCTATTGATTCTTTTTTCTCTTGACTAGGGAGACTCTTTGTTTCTTGATATGTCTATTACTTTTTGATTGCACACTGAATATTGTGGGTGATATATTGTAAAGACTCCAGATTTCATTGTATTTCTCTGAGAAGTATTGATTTTAGTGTGACCAGGCAATTAAGTTACTGGCTGATATCCATGAACTTGTGGAGGCTTGATTTGAAAGAAGCCAGACACAAAGACATATTTACTGTATGATTCCTTTATATTCCTTTTATAATAAGCTGAAGAACAGGAAAAACATTCCTATGGTGACACAATCAGAACATCAGTTGTAAATGGGGAGTGGAGACTGAATGCAAGGTGCACAGTATAATTTCTTGGAGTGATAAAAACATTCCAAATCTTATTTGAATTGATGCTTACATGATCGTATTCATCTGTTGTAACTCACCAAACTGTATGTAAATTTTTCTCAATAAAAATGGTATCAGGGCTTCCCTGGTGGCACAGTGGTTGAGAGTCCGCCTGCCGATGCAGAGGACACGGGATCCCACATGCCGTGGAGTGGCTAGGCCCGTGAGCCATGGCCACTGAGCCTGCATGTCCGGAGCCTGTGCTCCGCAGCGGGAGAGGCCACAACAGTGAGAGGCCCGCGTATGGCAAAAAAAAAAAAAAAAAAAAAAAAAATGGTATCAGAAAGTATCTGTAGACTACATATTCACTTATAAAATTTAAATTCCTCAATATCATTAGAGAATATGGACCTATTGTATATAATTGTCCTCCATGAATAGTTATCACTATATATAGTTTTCCATGCAATCAAATATAAATTCTAAATATAGAAAGCAATGAGAAAAAAAAAAAAAAGGAGCAAGAAATTTTCCAAACTTACAAAACAGTGCTTACTTGGGAGAGGGAAACTGCAAAGATATTTTCTGTTCCTCGTTAAGACCCTTTTTGCCTTCAGGATTCCAATTTACATTTTAAGAGGGAGAGAATTCAAATTGTTCCACTCCTCTGGAATGGATTCTGTGTCCAGCTAAAGAGAATAATTCTTTATAACATGGTATTTTATCTTGCATACTTATCTTATCCTAAAATATTTTAAGTTAAAAAAACAGTGACATATTGAAAGTGAACTCACATTCTGATAGAAAAAGTTGTCACTAGTGGTGCATGGTCAAAAACAAACAAACAAAAGGCAATAAAGGAGTATGTCATCCTAAAGCAATGGTTCTCAACTCCAGCTGTACATTAGAATAACCTAGGCAGATTGTAAAATAATAAATACTAAGTCTTAAGCCTCACTAATTACAGCAGAATCCTTGAGTTATTATTCTCACTGAAATAAAAAGTTCATGAGGGAAGAGCTGTTTTTTGATTTTTTTCTCTTTTGTTCATTCTTATATCCCCAGAGCTTAGAACAGTGCCTGGCACTAGTATGCTCTCAATATTTGATGAACTGGTGAAGAGTAAACAAGTTATTACAAGCCAAGGACAATTTTGGTCTTGTTCAAAATGGCAGAATTCTTCTAGATAATAAAGAATACAGCAGTGTGAAGAAGTTATTTTACAAAAATGTCTGATGATTTGTATTCATTTTATTTGTTTATATTTTATACAGCAAGTTCTTATTAGCTATCTATTTTATACATATCAGTGTATATATGTCAATCCCAATCTCCCAATTCATCCCACCACCACCACCCCCACACACATACGTCCATACGTTTGGTGTCCATACGTTTGTTCTCTACATCTGTGTCTCTATTTCTGCCTTGCAAACCAGTACATCTGTACCATTTTTCTAGATTCCACATATATGCGTTAATACATTGTATCTGTTTTTCTCTCTCTGACTTACTTCACTCTGTATGTCAGTCTCTAGGTCCATCCACATCTCTACAAATGACCCAATTTTGTTCCTTTTCATGGCCGAGTAATATTCCATTGTGTACATGTACCACATCTTCTTTATCCATTCGTCTGTCGATGGGCATTTAGGTTGCTTCCATGACCTGGCTATTGTAAATAGTGCTGCAATGAACATTGGGGTTCATGTGTATTCATTTTAGCTGAAAATTATTATACTAAGCATTTATTGAGCATTTCCTATGTATCAGGAATTATGCTCAGAGTAAGGTATACAAATGTTAATAAGGCATAGTTCTGCATTTGAGAAGCTTCCAGTCTGTTAGGGATTAATGGTAAAGAGAAAGTCTAGCACAAAAACATACATCTATTTATTCATTCATTCAACACTTATTTATTAATTATTTACTCTGCGTCATGGACATATGTGCCAGTATATGCTGTGGTAAACAAGGCAAATATAATAACTCTCCTCCTGTCTAGTGAGGGAGAAAGATAATAAACAAGAGGAAAAAAAAGAATTACAATTTGTGATAAATATTATGAAGGAAATGATTATAATGTTGTGATGGAGAATTTGGGTCAGGTAAAAGGCACTGTTTTGTATTGGATGGTCAGGAAATACCTCTCTAGGGAGAAACTTTAATGATGAGAAGAAGTCAAGAATGCAAAGTGCATAGAGAGTTTCTAGCAGAAGAAATATGTTCAAAATACTTGAGGTTGGAAAGAACTTAGCATGTTCAAGGACCTGAAAGAATCCAATGGCTAGAGCATAGATAGAAAGTAGAACAAGTTGAAAGTGGATTAATAGATGGGGTTATTAAATTCACAGCCTTGTAGGCCATGGTAGAAAGTTTGGATTTTATTCTAAGGGCAATATGAATCTATTAAATGGTTTTAAACAATAAAATGGCATGATACAATTTATATATTTAAAAGATTAAAAAGATTTCTTTTTCCAAATGTAAAATAGATTAGAAGGTGGACAAAACGGAGGTGTGAATATTAGTTAGGAAGTTTTACAGAAGTCCAGGTGAGCGATGACAGAGGCAGTGAATTACAGAGATTCCAGTACATATGGAGAAAAGTGAGCTGCTCTGAATATATCCGAAGACAGATTTGATAGGACTTGGTGAGGAATTGAATGTGAGTGAGGGAGAGAGAAGAATCAGTAATGACCCATAGGTTTCTGATTTACAAGAATGGGAGGATCAAGTAAATATGTACATAGATGGGGAAGAATAGGTCAACTCCAACATTTAAAGTTTGGATAGAAAAGGAACCAAGGAAGAATAAAGAATAACCAGAGAGGGAGCAGAGAACTCTAGAGCATGAGGTATCTCAGAATCTAAAAATCTCCCTAAAAGAGGAGAGTATTTCAAGAAGGAAGAAGTGATCAAATATGTTCAATGGGGCTAAGGGCAGAGAAGTATCCACTGGATATGGAAAAATGAAGGTTGTTTGCAATCTTGATTAAAGCAATTTCAGTAGAATTATTGGAACAAAATTCAGATGAAAGAGGACTGAAGAGTAAATGGGAAGGAAGGCAATGGAGGAAGCAGGAGTAGACAACAGTTTCAAGAAGTTTAGTTTCAAAGGGAAGCAGAAAAATGGAATGAGAGGTGGTATTGAATCAAGAGGAGATACCAGAGCATATTTGTACATTGATGGGGATGCTCTAGTACAAAGAGACTGATGGTTCAGGGAAAGAGGGAGTATTAGTAAAGAAGTCTGAGGAAGGAGCATGGTAATTGAGGATGTCCTTGAGAGAATGATGACCTGTGGAATCTAAGCTGGACAAGGAGGGGAGAGAATATGAAAGCTAAACAAAGCTATGAATAAAGAAAGCTAAAAATAAATAAATAAATATAAATTTAAAAATAAAGAAAGCTAGAAAGAGCAATGAATACTTGACCTTCTGAGAAGGAAGCATGTTTGGAAAAGGAAGAGGATGACCTCATGGAGACATAAGGTTGAGCAAAAGTTGTATGGTCTTCTGAGGCTATTATGGAGAATGGAGGCAGTGAAAAGAGATGAAACTTGAAAGCTAGCTTTTGAAGGATACTGCATGACTGCCAAAGAATTTGAACTTAATTTGTTAACAACCATAATTATGAAGACTCTTTGAGTTGCAAATAACAGATATCTACTTGGGTGGTATCTACAATGAAAGGGGTAAGGATATAGATGCCTTACAGAATTCAAGAATGAAAAAGAAGTAACGGCCTGGGAAGCACTGGAATATAGTGTGTTTATTGTCACTCATTTCTCCTTTTCTTTTCTTTTCCAGTCTGTTTAATTCTTCTCCATTTCATATATTAGAATATGGTGACCCCATTGCTCATAAGTTTTTACAGGAGGGAGAGAGATTGAGCCAGTTCAGGTATCTACTTCTGTTCCAATCAACTATGGCTGGAGAGTGGGTTGTCACTGAATAAATATGGTTTCTGGAAGCCCATTCTTGTGGATCAGTAGCTGAGTTCATAGAAGATAATATTTTTAGAAGTTTAGCAGGCAGCCCTCAAATCATCAAGACATAGGAGGATTTTTTTTTTTTTAATACGGAAGTAACATGATCAAACCCAACATTTAAAAAGATAACTCTGGCAGCAATATAAAGAATACATAGATAGAGACAAACTAGATTCAGAAAGATAGTCGAGTTAGGAAAACACTAAGAAAAATGCCAAGCAAAAAAATAAAACGAACTGGGTTTGGGATAGCAGTAGTAGCAATGGAAAGTCATGGACGGATATCAGACACATTTCAGAGGTTGGATGGACCAGACTTTAATATAAGCAGTGAGGAAAGGTGAAAAAGGACCAGACTTTAATATAAGCAGTGAGGAATGGTGAAAAAGAAAAGATTACTCCAAGATTTCTAGCTTGGGCAACAGGGTAAATATGATTGCTGATAACTGAGACATGAAAAACAAGAAACGAAACAAACAAAAAAACCCCACCAAGGTTTGAGGGGGTAATATCAAGACTGAAGAGTTACAGTAAATCCAATGACAAATCCAAAGCTCAAGAAAGAGTTGAAAAATCAGTATTTCAGAGACACAAAGGCAATAGTTGGAATGTTAGGATTGCATGAGATCATTCAGGAAGATCATGTAAAGTGAGAAAAGATAGTAACTCCCTTGGGAAACTCCATCAGAAGAGATGGAACTAGGAGAAAAGTGAAGAGCAGTCAGAGACGTTAGGGAAGAATAAGAGATAACTGTGTCTTAGAAGCCAAGAAAGAGCTTTACAGGAAAAAAAAAGATCAACGATATCAAATTCTGCTGGAAGGAAATATAGGCTGAGAGCTGAAAAGAGGCTAACGTATTTGGCAATCACATGATTGCTAACCTTTCTCACAGCAATTTCAGTAGGGTGGTGGGGGTGGAAGCCAGATTGCAGTGGTCTGAGAAGTGACTGAGAGAAGAGGAAGTGGAGGCAGTGCTTATGACCTGCTCTTTCCAAAAGTTGCCTATAAACTAGAATATATACCAGCATAGAATGATTTATTCTATTAAAACTTATTTTTTCATTATTTTGGATTGAACTAAAACTAAATCATTGACAAAGCTCCAATTGAACCATGGACTCCTTACTCCCAAATATCTAGAGATCACTTTATCTTTAAATAAATTAATTCTGTGGCCTCTTAGAGAAGTAGATCCAATGGTACTATATCTCATCTTTATTTTTACTGGTTTTCATGCCATGGTCTTTAATGATTTCTCCCATTATCATTCCTTTTTACTCCATCTCAGCTCTCAGACACATGACCCTTTTGCCAATCTCATTAAAGCTTGTACTCATTTTCTCAAGTTTCCTATCAATCTGGGTAATTTCTTCCTACACAAAACCCAGTCTCCTATTAACTGGCTCATTACCTTGAGTTAAAAGTTTAGAAACTTCAAACTGAAATCACTGCAGTGTCCTGAAAAGAAACTACTTTTGAAGATGCTGACACTTCTGTAAGCCAAGACATTTTTTAGATTGAATTCATTGTTTTACAGCTCCAACTTATTCCTTGTCAAGTTCCTATTTTCACCAGTTTTCCTTCCTCACTGTAATGGTACATTTATTACTCTCCAGGTCATAACAGTTGCAAACATCTGGAGTAGTAGAGGACAAAAATCAGTTAATATGTTGATCACAGCTCTGCCTGTGTTGATAGAGCTATGTGGTTCAGAAAATGTATACTATTAATGTTACTCTAATTCTCTCTCCAGTTGAAGACAACTAGGTTAATAAACATTTCTCCTCATTTATTTGCATGCTAACTAGTTTTATCTTTGCATTTTTTGGCTTACCTCACTGATGCTGAACATCCTAAAAAAACGTTGCTGCTTTGGATCAGTGAGAAAGACCAAGAGACATGAAGAGAAAAAAAAAAAAGATTGAAAAAAATGTAATAAGATAAATGATCCAAACTCATTATACCTAATGAGTAATTAAAAATCTTCTTTGGTAGTACAGGTAAACATCTCCTCAAATAGATTTTTTTACAAAGCATCTATAATAAGTTCAAGACATACATCACTTCAAGCAGAATAACGTCTCCTAAAAAGAACTAAGATGCCCCAGTATTCAGCTGCCCTTTCTATCAAATATTTATTTAGTACATATTTCATGGTGGTCACTGTGATATAGAGATATGGGCCTTGGTTTGTGTTTTGAAAACCATATCGTGGGTTGAGGAGAAAGAATATCCTAACCACAGGAAAGTAAGTAATAATATAAGACAGTATATTTTCAGTGACAAAATGAATTTTACAGATTATAAGAGCTATCAGATTCCATATTGGTATTAGTATACCGATATGGAATAATTTAGAAAAGATTTCATGAAGGAAGTGCTCCTTGTGCTGGATCTTGGAGGAAGTATAAGACATAGGCTAGCAAAAAGGCATGGGGAAGACATTATAGGCAGAGGACAAAACTTAAACAATGATCCAGAGGAGATGTAGAATTGCTGAAGAATCAGGCCTGAAGGCCTGCAAGTGTCTTTCATGCTCTGGAGGAAGTTAGCCACCATGAATAAAGTCTAACTACCCTGAGCCTATCATCATGCTGTGAGAAGCCCCACCTACCCATGTGGAGAGGTCACATGGAGACCTGAGGCCACTGGCCCTGAATTCCCAGCTGAAACAGCCAGCACCAATATGCCAGAAACATGAGTGAGGCCACCTTGGAAGTGGGTTTTCTAGGAGTAATTGAGCTACTTACCTGATACCATTGCTCAGCCCTGCATAAATTTTGGAATTTTGAGCAAATAAATGATTGATACTATTTTAAATCATTAAATTTTGGAATGAATCACTGCCTCTTTTCTTGATATGGGTTAAAATTATAACAAGCAAAATTTATCTGTGAAGATCTCTTGCTTCAGTATTATTCACTTTCCCAACTTTGTCTTCTTTACCATGTAGCATAAATCTTTATCCTCAAAATCCATATCATATGATGACTGGTTAATTTATTTTTAAAAAAGGTCAAAATGTTCCTTTTTTTTTAACATCTTTATTGGAGTATAATTGCTTTACAATGGTGTGTTAGTTTCTGCTTTATAACAAAGTGAATCAGCTATACATATACATACATCCCCATATCACCTCCCTCTTGCATCTCCCTCCCACCCTCCCTATCCCACCTCTCTATGTAGTCTCAAAGCACCAAGCCGATCTCCCTGTGCTATGTGACTGCTTCCCACTAGCTATTTTACTAGCTATTTGGTAGTGTATATATGTCCATGCCACTAGGGGCAGGACAGGAATAAAGATGCAGATGTAGAGAATGGACCTGAAGACACGGGGATGGGGAAGGGTAAGCTGGGACGAAGTGAGAGAGTGGCATGGACAAAATGTTCCTTCTAATGTTATTTATCTTTTAACAAAGGAAGATAGGAATATCTTTTTTTTTATTTATTTATTTTTGGCTGCGTAGGGTCTTCACTGCTGCATGAGGGCATTCTCTAGTTGCAGCAAGCAGGGGCTACTCTTTGTGTGGTGCACAGGCTTCTCATTGCAGTGGCTTTTCTTGTTTCAGACCACAGGTTCTAGGCACGTGGGCTTCAGTAGTTGTGGCGTGCAGGCTCAGTAGTTGTGGCTCGCAGGCTCTACAGCGCAGGTTCAGTAGTTGTGGTGCACAGGCTTAGTTGCTCCATGGCATGTGGGATCTTCCTGGACCAGGGCTCAAACCTGTGTGCCCTGCATTGGCAGGCGGATTCTTAGCCACTGAGCCACCAGGGAAGTCCCAGATAGGAATATCTTTAAGATGCAAGTGCTGAAAAGGATGTAGGGTGGGAATGTAATGAAAAAGAAAGAAAAGGAAAAGTATAAAATCACCATATAAAAGTCCCAAACATCCAATTTAAGCTATATTGCTTCAGGTTATCTAGATCACAATTTTTCTTTGCTTCATTTCTCTACTTAAAAGTGTATGTCACTTCCGTAGGTTTTTTTTCTTTCAGTTGAGAAAAGTTAATTACTAACTATGATTGCTTTATAAACCTGATATGCCAATTTATTATAGGCTAAAATCAACTTGACAGATAAATATTTTAAAATAATCAACAAACAAAAGATTTTCCCCATCTCATGCTTTTTCTAAAACATGTAAAGTGAACCAAAGAGTAAAACAAAAATGTATTATACTCCTCTTCAACTGGTCTGCCACTAGTTATCTTTAACTAGTCTGATACTTTAATGGGAATTTTCTTTTTCCATTTAAGAAAACATATTCTGCTAAAATTAAGTAGCACATATTTCAATTCAACACAAAAATCCGGTTTCTATCACTGTCATCTTCTGGGAATTAAACCAAATTAAGAATTTAGGGGGAAGATGGCGGAAGAGTAAGACGCGGAGACCACATTCCTCCCCACAGATACAACAGAAATATATCTACACGTGGAACAACTCCTACAGAACACCTGCTGAACGCTGGCAGAAGACCTCAGACCTCCCAAAAGGCAAGAAAGTCACCACGTACCCGGGTAGGGCAAAAGAAAAAAGAATAAACAGAGACAAAAGGATAGGAATGGAGCCTGCACCAGTGGGAGGGAGCCGTGAAGGAGGAAAGGATTCCACACACTAGGAAGCCCCTTTGTGGGTGGTGACTGAGGGTGGTGGAGGGCGAAAGCTTCGGGGCCGCGGAGGAGAGCACAGCAACAGGGGTGTGGGGGGAAAAGCAGAAAGATTTCTGCACAGAGGATCGGTGCCACTTTAGCACTGGGGACACACATCAAAAACAATGGGAACTACAAACCTGCAGCCTACAAAAAGGAGACCTCAAACACAATAAGATAAGCAAAATAAGAAGACAGAAAAACACACAGCAGATGAAGGAGCAAGATAAAAACCCACCAGACCTAACAAATGAAGAGGAAATAGGCAGTCTACCTGAAAAAGAATTCAGAATAATGATAGTAAAGGTGATCCAAAATCTTGGAAATAGAATAGAGAAAATGCAAGAAACATTTAACAAGGACCTAGAAGAACTAAAAATGAAACAAGCAATGATGAACAACACAATAAATGAAATTTAAAACACTCTAGATGGGATCAATAGCAGAATAACTGAGGCAGAAGAACGGATAAGTGACCTGGAAGATAAAACAGTGGAAATAACTACTGCAGAGCAGAATAAAGAACAAAGAATGAAAAGAACTGAGGACAGTCTCAGAGACATCTGGGACAACATTAAACACACCAACATTTGAAGTATAGGGGTCCCAGAAGAAGAAGAGAAAAAGAAAGGGACTGAGAAAGTATTTGAAGAGATTATAGTTGAAAACTTCCCTAATATGGGAAAGGAAATAGTTAATCAAGTCCAGGAAGCACAGAGAGTCCCATACAGGATAAATCCAAGGAGAAATACGCCAAGACACATATTAATCAAACTGTCAAAAATTAAATACAAAGAAAACATATTAAAAGCAGCAAGGGAAAAACAACAAATAACACACAAGGGAATCCCCATAAGGTTAACAGCTGATCTTCCAGCAGAAACTCTGCAAGCCAGAAGGGACTGGCAGGACATATTTAAAGTGATGAAGGAGAAAAACCTACAACCAAGGTTACTCTACCCAGCAAGGATCTCATTCAGATTTGATGGAGAAATTAAAACCTTTACAAACAAGCAAAAGCTGAGAGAGTTCAGCACCATCAAACCAGCTTTACAATAAATGCTAAAGGAACTTCTCTAGGCAAGAAACACAAGAGAAGGAAAAGACCTACAATAATGAACCCAAAATAATTAAGAAAAAGGGAATAGGAACATACATATCGATAATTACCTTAAATGTAAATGGACTAAATGCTCCCACCAAAAGACACAGATTGGCTGAACAGATAAAAAAACAAGACCCATATATATTCTGTCTACAAGAGACCCACTACAGACCTAGGGACACATACAGACTGAAAGTAAGGGGATGGAAAAAGATATTCCATGCAAATGGAAACCAAAAGAAAGCTGGAGTAGCAATTCTCATATCAGAGAATACAGACTTTATAATAGAGAATATTACAAGAGACAAAGATGGACACTACATAATGATCAAGGGATTGATCCAAGAAGAAGATATAACAATTGTAAATATTTATGCACCCAACATAGGAGCACCTCAATACATAAGGCAAATACTAACAGCCATAAAAGGGGAAATCGACAGTAACACATTCATAGTAGGGGACTTTAACACCCCACTTTCACCAATGGACAGATCATCCAAAATGAAAATAAATAAGGAAACACAAGCTTTAAATGATACATTAAACAAGATAGACTTAATTGATATTTATAAGACATTCCATCCAAAAACAACAGAATACAATTTTTCTCAAGTGCTCATGGAACATTCTCCAGGATAGATCATATCTTGGGTCACAAATCAAGCCTTGGTAAATTTAAGAAAATTGAAATTGTATCAAGTATCTTTTCTGACCAAAACGCTATGAGACTAGATATCAATTACAGGAAAAGATCTGTAAAAAATACAAACAGATGGAGGCTAAACAATACACTACTTAATAACGAAGTGATCAGTGAAGAAATCAAAGAGGAAATCAAAAAATACCTAGAAACAAATGACAGTGGAGACACGATGACCAAAAACCTATGGGATGCAGCAAAAGCAGTTCTAAGAGGGAAGTTTATAGCAATACAATCCTACCTTAAGAAACAGGAAACATCTCGAATAAACAACCTAACCTTGCACCTAAAGCAATTAGAGAAAGAAAAGCAAAAAACCCCAAAGTTAGCAGAAGGAAAGAAATCATAAAAATCAGATCAGAAATAAATGAAAAATAAATGAAGGAAATGATAGCAAAGATCAATAAAACTAAAAGCTGGTTCTTTGAGAAGATAAACAAAATTGATAAACCATTAGCCAGACCCATCAACAAAAAAAGGGAGAAGACTCAAATCAATAGAATTAGAAATGAAAAAGGAGAAGTAACAACTTACACTGCAGAAATACAAAAGATCATGAGAGATTACTACAAGCAACTCTATGCCAATAAAATGGACAACCTGGAAGAAATGGACAAATTCTTAGAAATGCATAGCCTGCCAAGACTGAATAAGGAAGAAATAGAAAATATGAACAGACCAATCACAAGCACTGAAATTGAAACTGTGATTAAAAATCTTCCAACAAAAAAAAGGCCAGGACAGGTGGCTTCACAGGTGAATTCTATCAAACATTTAGAGAAGAGCTAACACCTATTCTTCTCAAACTCTTCCAAAATATAGCAGAGGGAGGAATACTCCCAAACTCATTCTACGAGGCCACCATCCCCTTGATACCAAAACCAGACAAAGATGTCACAAAGAAAGAAAACTACAGGCCAATATCACTGATGAACATAGATGCAAAAATCCTCAACAAAACACTAGCAAACAGAATCCAACAGGACATTAAAAGGATCATACACCATGATCAAGTGGGGTTTATCACAGGAATGCAAGGATACTTCAATATACACAAATCAATCAACGTGATACACCATATTAACAAACTGAAGGAGAAAAACCATATGATCATCTCAATAGATGCAGAAAAAGCTTTTGACAAAATTCAACACCCATTTATGATAAAAACCCTCCAGAAAGTAGGCACAGAGGGAACTTTCCTCAATAATAAAGGCCATATATGACAAACCCACAGCCAACATGGTCCTCAATGGTGAAAAACTGAAAGCATTTCCACTAAGATCAGGAACAAGACAAGGTTGCCCACTCTCACCACTCTTATTTCACATAGTTTTGGAAGTTTTAGCCACAGCAATCAGAGCAGAAAAGGAAATAAAAGGAATCCAAATCAGAAAAGAAGAAGTAAAGCTGTCACTGTTTGCAGATGACATGATACTATACACAGAGAATCCTAAAGATGCTACCAGAAAACTACTAGAGCTAATCAATGAATTTGGTAAAGTAGCAGGATACAAAATTAAGGCACAGAAATCTCTAGCATTCCTATACACTAATGATGAAAAATCTGAAAGTGAAATCAAGAAAACACTCCCATTTACTACTGCAACAAAAAGAATAAAATATCTAGGAATAAACCTACCTAAGGAGACAAAAGACCTCTATGCAGAAAATTATAAGACACTGATGAAAAAAATTAAAGATGATACAAATAGATGGAGAGATATACCATGTTCTTGGATTGGAAGAATCAACATTGTGAAAATGACTCTACTACCCAAAGCAATCTACAGATTCAATGCAATCCCTATCAAACTACCACTGGCATTTTTCACAGAACTAGACAAAAAATTTCACAATTTGTATGGAAACACAAAAGACCCCGAATAGCCAAAGCAATCTTGAGAGCAAATAACTGAGCTGGAGGAATCAGGCTCCCTGACTTCAGACTATACTACAAAGCTACAGTAATCAAGACAGTATGGTACTGGCACTAAAACAGAAAGATAGATCAATGGAACAGGATAGAAAGCCCAGAGATAAACCGACGCACATATGGTCACCTAATCTTTGATAAAGGAGGCAGGAATGTACAGGGGAGAAAGGACAGCCTCTTCAATAAGTGGTGCTGGGAAAGCTGGACAGGTACATGTAAAATTATGAGATTAGGTCACTCCCTAACACCATACACAAAAATAAGCTCAAAATGGATTAAAGACCTAAATGTAAGGCCAGAAACTATCAAACTCTTAGAGGAAAACATAGGCAGAACACTCTATGACATAAATCACAGCAAGATCCTTTTTGACCCACCTCCTAGAGAAACGGAAATAAAAACAAAAATAAACAAATGGGACCTAATGAAAGTTCAAAGGTTTTGCACAGCAAAGGAAACCATAAACAAGACCAAAAGACAACCCTCAGAATGGGAGAAAATATTTGCAAATGAAGCAACTGACAAAGCATTAATCTCCAGAATTTACAAGCAGCTCATGCAGCTCAATAACAAAAAAACAAACAACCCAATCCAAAAATGGGTAGAAGACCTAAATAGACATTTCTCCCAAGAAGATATACAGATTGCCAACAAACACATGAAAGGATACTCAACATGATTAATCATTAGAGAAATGCAAATCAAAACTACAATGAGATATCATCTCACACCAGTCAGAATGGCCATCATCAAAAAATCTAGAAGCAATAAATGATGGAGAGGGTGTGAAGAAAAGAGAACACTCTTGCACTGCTGGTGGGAATGTCACTTGATACAGCCACTATGGAGAACAGTATGGAGGTTCCTTAAAAAACTACAAATAGAACTACCATACGACCCAGCAATCCCACTACTGGGCATATACCCTGAGAAAACCATAATTCAAAAACAGTCATGTACCAAAATGTTCATTGCAGCTCTATTTACAATAGCCCGGAGATGGAAACAACCTAAATTTCCATCATTGGATGAATGGATAAAGAAGATGTGGCACATATATACAATGGAATATTACTCAGCCATAAAAAGAAACGAAATTGAGCTATTTGTAATGAGGTGGATGGACCTAGAGTCTGTCATAAAGAGTGAAGTAAGTCAGAAAGAGAAAAACAAATACCGTATGCTAACACATATATATGGAATCTAAGAAAAAAAAAATGTCATGAGGATCCTAGGGGTAAGACAGGAATAAAGACACAGACCTACTAGAGAATAGGCTTGAGGATATGGGGAGGGGGAGGGGTAAGCTGTGACAAAGCGAGAGAGTGGCATGGACATATATACACTACCAAACGTAAAGTAGATAGCTAGTGGCAAGCAGCTGCATAGCACAGGGAGATCAGCTCAGTGCTTTGTGACCTCCTAGAGGGGTGGGATAGGGAGGGTGGGAGGGAGGGAGACGCAAGAGGGAAGAGATATGGGAACATATGTATACATATAACTGGTTCACTTTGTTATAAAGCAGAAACTAACACACCATTGTAAAGCAATTATACTCCAATAAAGATGCAAAAAAAAAAGAATTTAAAACTTTGTCTATCGCTTTCTATTTTAAAGTTATGGACACTGTTAAGAGATATAGTCAAGAAGTATTTGATATCTCTCTTTCACTTTTATATATCTTCTCATTTAACAGATATGCTGAGTCCTTGCTATGTTTACACTAAATTTATCTAGGTAGCAAAATAAGTAACTAGTTTGTATCAAATTTCCACTTACTTTATTTTATAAATAGTACATAAATAAGAATTCCCTTGGTTTGCATCCTCTTACTAGTAACTGCTAACTTCATGAAAATATAGACAATCTCTCTTTTTTTTTTTTTGCCACTGAAGCTACAATCCCTAGCAGAATGTCTGGCATATAATAGTTGCTGAATATATTATTTTTAACAGATTTATTGAGGTACAATTAATATACAACAAAGAACATGCATTTAAAATGTACAGTGTGACAAATTTTTACATCTGTACAGACTCATAAGACTACCACCAAATTCAGGATAATAAACATATCCATTGTCCTCAAAAGTTTCCTCATGCTCCTTTGTAATCCCTCCTATCATGACTACTGATCCACTTTCTGTCACTATAGATTAGTTTGCATTTTCCAGAGTTCTATGTAAGTGAAATAATAAAGTATGGTTTGCTTTCTGTCTAGCTTCTTTTATTCAGCTTAATTATTTTGAGATTATTTTTTGTTGTGTGAATCAATAGTTTATTTCTTTTTATTGCTGACTAGTATTCTGTTGTATGGCTAAACCACAGTTTGTTTATCCATTCATCTGCTGAGGGACATTTTGGTTGTTTCATTTGGGGCTGTTACACATAAAGCTGCTGTGAACATTCATGTATGTCTTTATATAGATATACACTTTCATTTCTCTTGGGTAAATACTTAGGAGTGGTATGGCTGGATAATATGGTAGGTGTATTTTTAGTTTTTTAAGAGTGTCAAACCGTTTTCCAAAGTAGTCGCACCATTTAACGTTTGCACCTGCATTGTGTGAGAATTCTCCTTTCCCTGTGTTCAAGCCAATACTTGGTATGGCCAAACTTTTAAATTTTAGTCATTAGCACTGATGTGTAGTGGTAGCTCATTGTGATTTTAATTTGCTTGCCCCTACTGACTAACGATATTGAGCACTTTTTCACACACTTTTTGCCAACTATTTGCCCAACCCAAGGTCATAAAGATTTTCATCTAAAAGTCTTACAGTGTTAGGTTTTATATTGAGGTCTGTGTTCTATTTGGAGTTATTTTTTATATATGGCATGAAGCAGGGACTGAAGAACATTGTTTTGCATATGGATGTCCAATTTTTCCAGCAACATTTGTCAAAAACACTATCCTTTCTCCACCAATAAGCTTTGCAACTTTGTGGAAAAACCAGTTGTCTATACATGTATGGGTCTATTTCTGAATGTTCTCTCCTGTTTCTTTGATGTATTTGTTTCTCTTTATGCCACTGCCACACTGTCTTGATTATTGTGGCCATATACTAAATCTTGAGATCTCCAACTTTGTTCTTCATTTTCAAAATTGTTTTGAATCTTCTGAGTTTTTTTTTTTTCCACATGAACTTTAGAATCAGCTTGTCAAGTTCTACAAAAAGGCTTGCTTGGATTTTGATTGGGATTACCCTGAAGCTTTACAACAATTTAGGGAGAATCGGCATTCTAACAACATTGAGTCTTCTGACCAATGGCTGAATACATTTTTAAGGGATAAAAGAAGAATTGTTGAAGTTCAGTTTTAGAATAAAGAATTTTAAGAAACTCTAGGTAAATTAGAAATATCATGTTTATTAAAATGTTATGGTGGGGAATTTTGATTTGGCTTTTCAAAAAACATTCTAATTATACTTTCAAAATTTGGGGGAGATACGGTCAACTTTAGGAAATGTATTGTAATTGCTTCATTCTTTGACATATAACACCTTGTAATTTCAGAACTAATATGAGATCTTTGGAGCATGCTCTACCTTTAGAAAAAGAAAAAGAAAATAGTGATTTGGTGACAAACTATTAAAATCTAAAGGGAGACAGATGAACATTCAATAAAAGAAAGTCTAGATTTAGCTTCTTGCATCCAGGCAATTTCACTTTTTCAGGCCCCTTAAAAACAAATAATACCTATCACATTCATTTGCTTTTGTAATTTTTTAACTTTTCAAAACACTTTCAGTTCACGATTTTCTTTTATTCATACAACTTTGTGAAGTAAGAATGACAAGTCGCCATCATTGGCAGCTGAGGAAATTGAGGAACCCAGCAGATAACAGGTCACCAAAAGTCACAGTGAGAGCTAGTGAAAACTGCTTTCAGGTCACCTAATTCTCTTCTGAGATGTTTCTTCATTAGACACGTCTGTGCAAAAAATAGAATTCACTCTAGCTGTTCGAATAGAAAAGGCATTTATTAAAGGATGTTAGGTGTCCCCCTAATCTCCAGAAGGACCAGTGAGGCAGACTTGCAGACTACCCAGCCCAGATCAACGCCTAAGTCAGACTCAGTGACTAATGTGCTAGATCAGACCTCACTACCTTTGTTTTTTTGGCTTAAAGGGCAAATGTTGGACACTAGAAGACAGGACCTCGGTCACTATGATCCTAAAAGACCCACACCAGCACAGTCTCCCTCAACGAACCAAAAGGTTCCCTGTAGCTTCTGCTTCATTGTTCTGCCCTTTTCTGAACAGACAGGTCATTCCAGAGAATATGATTAGCAGAGTCCAGTCACTTATTTGAGCCTACATTCATAATGGGGGAAATTCCCCAAACATAAAAATGAAATTTAAAAAGGAGTGAATAGCCTCAACATGGCAAGGTACATGTCACAAAGCATTCTTAAAATCATTGTGAGTCACCGAATGACAGTGGTTTGGGGGTTGACAGGGATCTTTTAAATTGCCAGTATTTTCCAAATTTTAGCCATGACTCATTAGAACATCATAAAAATCAATGTAGTATGCTCCATAGTTTTAAAAATTAAAATAGAATTGAAAATACCACTATGGATTGCACTTAGGGAAGGTAAGTACTGTCTGGTGAAACTTTTGTCCTAATTGTATATGTGTGTCTACATGTCTATATATATGTATATGTACAATATATATGTATTCATACATATGTATAATATATATTTATATTTGTATATATATATAGTGTGTGTATATATATATATATATATATA
>NW_021703776.1:69014505-69018249 GCF_005190385.1 Monodon monoceros | reverse complement strand
CCCAAGCCCCAATGTAAAATGTATTTTTTACTGTGAGTCGTGGTGAATATAAAAAATTGAAAAATGCTAGTCTAATCCAATCTCTTCATTTTACATTTAAAGGAGAAAAAATAAGGCTCAGAGAAATCAAGTACCTTGCTCTGGCGGTTAGCATAAAGCTGGAATCAAGATGCAGAAAATCTCTCAGTCCTACTCTGCATTATAAGGACATTATCTATCACCTAGAAGAATACTTCCCATTTCCTATGTAGATCTTCTCCTACATTAGCCTTGTTGTGGTAATTAAATGTATTTCATAATTAGTAAATCACAAAAATATTGTAAATTTTATAGTTGCATTTGGAGTGAGGCAGTAGTTAATTGTTACCACTTGCTGTAGTTAATACTAGTCTTAACACCATTCTGCATTTTAACTCTGGAAAGACAGCTAACATCTGTTATTTTAAAGATTTTTATGTTGGCAGATATGTTAAGAATTGCAGGTGACACATTGTACTAGTTACTATAAACAAATTTTTAAAGAAAATAATTTTATTTTCAATAAATAGAAGGAATTTTAAAGTTGTAATCTGCCATACTGAATGAAGATATATCATTGAAAATATTTCTTTTCTTGCTAGTTCTCTGCTATGTTTGTTTCTATCAAAACATTAAATACATATTCCAAAAAAAGTTTCTGTGATTTGAAATAAAATTTGAAAAACGAAAGCTTCTCAACCGTTTCTCTAAATGTGCCCAATTAATGATACCTCTACACTTTAAAATTTTGAATTACTAGAAACAAAGTACTTAAACTTCATGGATATTTTTATATTAAGGGGTAAGAGTTATACAAATAATATATAAATATTTAAAAAAATAATATAGATTTTACTTTTCCAGTCCTCATTTTAACTGAATTTCTAAAAATTCTATTTCTAAACAGCCATGAGCCAAAGATTTAACCAGCTTGCAATATCTCTATCTTCAATAATAAAGAGGTTCATCAAGTCTTTTTGCACTGTTGCACACCACTGTGTATTTTATAAACAGAAATTTAATATAAATACTTCAATTACACATTAAAACCTAATTGCTTTTAAGATTTTGATGATAAAGAGGGTCAAAGAGGAGTAAAAAATACCAATGATTAATGCTTTAGATAATCAAAGAACCCCAATTTCCATTGTGTAGGCTTCTCCCTCCTACAGGAAAACTCAATAAATGTAGCAATGAAAAGTACAACACTTTTGCAAAGTGCACCCAGGATCTTTCTATTTGCTAACTCAGTGCCACCACCCAGATTTTGATATGGATCCTACAAGTTTACTTTTCATCACCAGTTAATATGTTTTGAACTCATACTGAAAATAGAATGCACTTTATTTTTACATGTTGTCTCTTCTCATTGCCTGTGGGAACTTGTTTTCCTTACAAAGAACATAGCTGCAAACAAAGAAGACACGGTATTTTTCTTGCCAAGGATATTTTCCTATACTGAGTGGTCCTTTGACATAGGAAGCTTACTATGACATACCAAATGTGCATGGGAAAGGGTGCAAAAGTCCGTCAGGTAAGGTAAAGAATGAGGATGAGAAACTTAGTTATCAGTGGTTTAGTGCAGTCGTTAGGAATGTCTCTTCCTCCCAGACTGTTTTGTCCCGTTCAGTGAATACTGTTTTATTCCAACATCCCTTTTCCCAACAGCCATTTAAAATAATAATGAGAAAAAAATTTTAAAGATATTTACAGTAAATGAAATTCTGTCACACATAGAGAGGGTAGGGGGAAGATGCTGATATTTTCCTGAGCATAGGATATGCTCATTGAATATGGCACCAAACCTACTTTCTGCAGTGAGTTCTTCTTACCAGCAATTGGGACAATTATTTTACTTAAATGGAAAATATTGCTACCATTCTTCTGCTACCTTAACAGCCAGAAAGCTTTTCCCAATATTGCTAATCACACTGGAGGAAGATTATAAACTCCTTTTTATACTGTGGTCTATGGCTGGTTGCCATAGCCCTCCAAAGAAAATTCAGTATTGATGTATCTCAGGACATGTTGGCCTTCTGCCCTATGTGAATTCATTCAAATTTAGAATAAAATCCAGCTGTTTAGTTTCTAATCTTGAGTTGCTTCTCGAGAAAATATGAAATCAAAAAACAAATTAAAAATGTGGAGCTCTTCAATTTGCTTGAAAAATGACAACTAGATAGTCTTAAATAAGTTCCTTTTACTTGCTCTTATATTAGTATTTAGTGTTAAAAATTATGCCAACCAGAATAGCCAGTTAAGAAACAGCAGAAAATTCCCACATGTTTCTTAAAAATAGAGACCTTTAAAAAAATCTCATTAATGACTTTGTAAATTGTACTACCTATAGTTGGTAAGGGTGCAATCAAATAAACACTCACAGTTACTGCTGGAGGTGACATAAACTGCTACCACTTTTCAGAAAAGACAATTTGACAATGTACGTGAAAAACCTTAACATGTTTGATCCTTTGATTCAGAAATTCAACTTTTAGAAATTTAGTCTAGTGAAATGTATAATTAAAGAAATGGACGAGCATTTGTGTACAAGGGTGTTCATCAAAGCATTACTTGGAATACAGAAAAGCTGGAAAAAACCTAAATATACAATAGCTGGGAACTGGCTACTAAAACGATAGGCTATTCGTATAATAGACTATCACACAGCCATAAGAAATATCTCATTTGAAATAAGTATGTACAAGCAAAGGAAAAAAAAAAAAGCACTGTTATCTTTCAATGCTGGGTTTCCAGGTGACTTTTACTTTTTTTCCATCAGCTTTATTGAGATGTAATTGACACATAACATTGTGTAAGTTTAAGGCATCCAATTGACTTGAAACTTTTATAAACTGCAAAATGATTACCACCGTAGTATTAGCTACCACCTCCATCCCATCAGTTACCACTTCTTCTTTTGTGATGGAAACATTTAAGATCTACTCTCTTAGCACTTTTACTTTCTTTACTCCTTTCTGTATTTTCCAGGTGTCCTTCAGTGTAATCTTTACTTTTTAAAAGGACTTTAAAATTCATGTGCTAGTAGTCGCATGGAGGGAAAAAAATTTTTTTAACTACAATTCAGTATAAATGAAATTTAATGCTCTCTTTACTATGATTATAACTTCCAAATATTTGCACCTCTTTCTGCCTCCGATAAATATTAAAATACGTAAGAGCCAAACGAGGTATGTCTTTTCAAGCTCCCTTTTTTCCCAAATGAAATCCCCCCAAATAAGACCCCCATATTCTCATGAAGCATATCCTCATTTTATTAGGCATGTCCATGTAACTTCTCCTCATAATTACAATTAGTTCTTATGAAGTTTATCTGTGTTTCATCTGCTGCTTCTCTGTGCTGGTAGGGACATAATCTTCCATCTTAAATTTCACCAGTATTCTCCCTTCACTTCTTCCCTCTTGCTTCTCCTATGTTCTCGAGAGTGTATGCTACGTTCTTCAGGGTCTTCTTTATTCAGAAGGTGCCATACAAAACGGTTACATAACGCAGGCTTCATTTACTGATCAGATAGTTACTGCAACAATTTCCAATCAACATCATTTAACCGACAACAGCAGTGCGGTGGGTGGAGTGCGGGGGCTACAACCTGACACAATTCATTAAGGGCTCTCAGCTGATTGACTGTCTCACACTCCAGCAGTCTCTACCAATGCAGAGTCTCTCTCTCTCTCTCTCTCTCTCTCTCTCTCTCTCTCTCTCTCTCT